>NC_031774.1:103861-115917 GCF_001522545.3 Parus major | reverse complement strand
CATTTTTCTTACTATCAGGAGATTTACCTTATTTTTTCAAGCACAAATGCTACCAAGCAGAATTCTTGGTAATTCTTCCTCCCACTGGAGATGCCCCAGTGTCCTGGAAAAACCCAACTGGGAATCTGTGGGGTCCTCTCAGGACAAACTGGGAGCTGGACACCTGGCTGGTCACCAAAACATCCTTACTCCCAAAAATCTCCCTAAAACAAAACAGCAGCCAGATGGATTTCTCCCATCTTTGACTTTGTTTCAGGGGTAATATCTGAAATATTCCAATAATGCACGAAGAATTTAAAATGTTCCAAACTCAAGAGGATTTCTACAGCGCTCAAATTCCACTTCCTAAAATTTTTCTTGGGCATTTCTCAAAAATAAAAGCATGGAATGAATATAAAGGAAGTGGATGCTGTGCTAGGGCCTGCAGAGCTTGTGCTGTGTGGTTTTCTAGGGTTCTGCAATAAATACAAGCTAAAATGCCAAAAAAAAAGCAAATATTAGATCATGTACAGCAAAATGTATTACAGAAATAAGAACTCTCCAAAATTAGAACAAAAGAGTGATCTTTGATTTATTAACCCACTTGCCTTGATGATGAGTCTACCTTCTTGTTTTGAATTTTTTCCTGAACAAAAGTCCTGTTCCCCCAATAAATCAAATGTTTTTCAGTCTGTTTTAATTCTGAACAATTTTGGCCTATTTTTTGGATTCACACCTCAAGTAAACAGGTTTGTTTTCCTCATGAGTGCTAACAGTCCCCATTAACACAGCCTTTTATGGACTAAATACAACCCTCTGCTGCCATTCAATATTATTTCTTCATTTTAAATAATTAATACGGCTTACCTAATGTTGAACGACCTTAAAATGCTTTATTACTCTGAAGAGCTTCGCGATGCACTTAGGAAAAATTATTAGTGCTTAAAAATATTTATATATTTATATTTATTTATATTTATATATTTTATATTTATGTTTATTTATATAAAAATATTTATATAAAAGTGTGATGCTGCTTTCAGTATGTATTTTTATTTATTTATATATTTATTTTATTTCTATATATTTATTTAATTTTATCAATAATTAATTTTAAATATTATTATTAGTTATTTATTTATAATTTATTATTATTATTAAATATAATTAAGTATTTATCATAGTTATTTATATATATTTTATTTCTTTATATTTATTTCTTTATATTTTATATTTCTGTTTATATTTATTTCTTTATATTTTATATTTATATTTATATTTATTTCTTTATAATTTATATTTATATGTATATTTATATTTATTTATTTATAGAAAAATATTTATAGAAAAATATTTATATAAAAATGTGATGCTGCTTTCAGTATGTATTTTCATTTATTTATATTTTTATTTTATTTTTATATAATTATTTAATTTCATTTATAATTACTTTTAACTATTATTATTAATTATATATTTAATCATTATTAATTATTATTTTAAAATATAATTAAATGTTTATTAGAATTATTTATATATTTTATATATCTATATTTATTTATTTATATATAATATATAATATATAATATATAAGATATAAGATATAAGATATAATGTATAATATATAATATCTATATTTATATTTATATTTATATTTATATTTATATTTATTTCTTTTTATAAAAATATTTATATAAAAATGTGATGCTGCTTTAAGTATTTTTATTTATTTATATATTTATTTAATGATATTTATAATTAATTTTAAATATTCCTATTAATTATATATTTAATTATTTTTATTTATTATTAAATATTATTAAATATTTATTAAATTTATTTTTATACATTTATTTATATATTTATTTTAATATCTTTATTTTAATATATTTTAAAATATTTATTTATTAATATTTTATATTTTATATTTTATATTTTATATTTTATACTTAGATTTATTTTTTTTTATTTATTTATTTTTATAAAATATTTATATAAAAATGTGATGCTCCTTTCAGTACGTATTTTTATTTAACAATTCCAATGCTTCTAGCAACAGAAGCCCACGATTATTTAATTAATAATGACTCAGAAAGCCAAAGCAATTTTATATGATGATATGTGCTTATTCCACGCTGAAAAAATGGTTAAGAAATGATGTCTCCTGCTCACCATAATGGTTTGCATTGGGTACTCAGTCACATCTGCAAATATTTTATTTATTTATAGAAAATAGCAGCATTGCAGACAAAGTGTAGGTACAAAGGGGTGAAATTTGAGAGGTTTTGCAAAAGAGTCCTAAAAATGAAGAAAAGAAGAGTTATGCCAGCTTAAAAGAATGAAACTGGTTCAGTGCAGGGCTTCTTAACAACCTGGTTTTCATTTATTGATGGGTCTGCAGGGAAAAACTCCCCAAAAAACATTTGTGAGGCCTAAACTGGGCTTGGCAAAGATTGGCAAACAAAGTAGCAGGAAAATTTATTTCTCCCTTCATTTTGGCAGCTCATCCTGACAGAAACGGAGTGGTTTTGGTACCCTGACACACACGGGGAGTGGTTTTGGTACCCTGACACACACGGGGAGTGGTTTTGGCATCCTGACACACGGAGTGGTTTTGGTACCCTGACACACGGAGTGGTTTTGGTACCCTGACACACACGGGGAGTGGTTTTGGCATCCTGACACACAGGGAGTGGTTTTGGTACCCTGACACACACACGGAGTGGTTTTGGCATCCTGACACACGGAGTGGTTTTGGTACCCTGACACACAGGGAGTGGTTTTGGCATCCTGACACACGGAGTGGTTTTGGTACCCTGACACACGGGGAATGATTTTGGTACCCTGACACACAGGGAGTGGTTTTGGTACCCTGACACACACGGAGTGGTTTTGGTACCCTGACACACGGGGAGTGGTTTTGGCATCCTGACACACGGAGTGGTTTTGGTACCCTGACACACACAGGGAGTGGTTTTGGCACCCTGACCTGTGCCCAGGCTCGGGGCTGTGCTGTCAGCTGGAGCCTCATTCCAGGAGGTGATGAACAAACCCCCAGCCTGGAGCACTTGGGAAAGCACCAGTCCTTTGGAGATCCTTCCCATCCTGACAGATTCCAAGAGAAAATCCATTCATGTAGCACTCAACAATCAAATATTCTTGCTATATATTTATTTTCCCCCCCCCCCCCACATTCAGAGTGGTTCTGCCAGAAGGCACCAAAGAGGCTCCTCTTTTCTCCCTCTTTTCCAGAAAGATCAAGATTAAAGATTCCTCCTGGACCTTTATCTTCTCCCTCTTCATCTCTCCAACTCCATGTGATTTTTATATCAGGTTATTTTCACAGCTCATACCAGAAAAAAAGGCTTAAATGCTATTTACCCAAACATTTAGAAAGCGAAACAATTTGTGAACAAAAGGTTGAAGCATTTTTATGAGACTAGATAACTAATATCCTTGAAGATTGCAAATATTTGAGGCATAGGTATGCTGCAATATATCTTCTCCTGTCTGCTTCGAGTTAATAAAACAGAGGGAACCAGATGTCTTTGAGATTATTGCAGATTTTCACTGCCAGTAACAATTAAGCCACAGCAGGGAACTCGTGGGGTAGGAGAAAACTGTAAAATTAAATTTCAAGTGCTACAAACTAATCATACATTTAAAGCCTACCCCACCCATATAGTTTGGAAATCATTGTTCTGGAGTATTATTATTATTTTTTCAAAGAAAATACAGATATCTGATGAAGAGAGTTTTAATTAAAAAAATCTTGGCAAGACACCAAGATTTAGTCTTTCAAAAGAGTATTTTTTTAAAGCTCAGGCTCAGGCCAAAAGTGCCACCCCAGGAGGAAAAGAAGATGCAAAGCTCTTAACATTTTAGGGACAATCTGAGAGCCTATGGGCAAAACTGGGGGATTTTTAAAAAGCCCAAATTCAAAATGTGTTTTTTACAAGAGAGAAGCAGCCAGCAGTTCTCATACCCAGAGACCATTCGAATATTCTACATTTAGAGTGGTCTTTGCTTGGAAAAATCCATGCAAACTGTCCAATATTCAGCAGCCTAATAATTCTGGGTATTTTTTCCCATTTTCAACCATTTCTTCTGGAAAAAAACCCATCAGGCACTTTCCACCTGGTGTGGGTCTGCTTTGTGCTCAGAGCTCGAGGGTGGAGTTAAAAGCAGCACTGTCAGTGGTGCTGAAATAATTTCCCCAAAAGCTGCTCTGGATCCCTGTCTCCAGTCAAAATTAACTTGTCTCAACAGATAAAATGTCCTCAGACCGTTTTTCCTCTCCTGTCAGATGCTGGGAACGTGTTAAGAGATGGATTCCTTCTATAGTAATGGCCTTTCATCAGCAGAATTAGAGAAAATGATAATGAGTGACAGAGAAAAGTTATGGATTTTACTAATTATAGAAAAAAAAAGTCATATGGAGAACCACAACAGCCTTCTGTAAATCCAGTATTTGAAGGATCACAAAGCCATGCAGCACTTCCATCAGAGATCTCCAGGAATTCTTTTTGGAAAGAGATAATTTTGCTAATGCAGTTATAGTCTACAAGCACAGGAATTGGAATAAATAACATTTTACTCTAATGTTCCATTTTGGATGCCATTCTTAAAGGGAAAATTGTCTTGGGAACAATTCTGAAATGAACTGAAGATAAAAGTTCACCAAATAAGCTTTGTTGATATTCCTAAAAGGATTCCTGAAGTGCCCAAAAGAAATTCCCCAATGACCTCTCTCACCAAATGTGTAAAGAGCAATGAGTAAGGTGATATTACTTGAATTAAATCCCAATACCTCCATAGAGAGCAGCACAGTCCTTCCCAAAGGTTTTTTGGCACATTCCCCTCTCCCTGCCTTCATAATACATTGATTAACACAGTGGCTACTTTTATATCTCTGATTAAAGCAAAAACCTTTGGACAGTTTTAAACTACCTGAGCAGCAGGATTTGTTGCAGTGACAATAATTGCTCCTGCCATTGAAATGAATCACGCTCAGCTGGTGCTTTCTATTAAACTGTTACAAAAGAAAACCTTTTTCCCATTTAAATTTTAGCTCTTAAGGCACAGTCAAATTCATTTCTTAGCCAGATCTTTTAAGGAAATGGGATTTAGGCATTGAAACCGCCTGACTTACAAATCCATCTGCAATTTTTCCTTAAATGCAATGGAGATGTGAAAATCCCCAGGTATTGGAAGTGTTTACAAACTCCATAACATGCTCAGGGAGAGAGGTTTTTTCAGTCCTCACTGGTGGCAGGGCAGGCTGCAGAACAAACTCCCTCTCCAAAACAAAAGACATGAGTTTATTTTTCAGATGAACATTCTACCTATTAAGAAATAAATTGTGTTTTTAAACTTTCTGACCCTACAAACTTTCATCACCACATGAGGGCTTAGGGACCAGCACATGTTTGACCACTCAGCCAGCAATTGAAATACATTCTTCATTATTAATTCCAGGTATTTCCTGGAAGCAGTTATCCAAAAGCATTCTGAGCAGCACTCGTGATTTCAGCTCTCAGATTGCACATTTCTGTCCTCAATTACATGTCAAGCATCAACAATTTCCTTTCAGAGCTGCAGAGGTGAGCCAAATAAACTCTCAGGTTTTGTTAAGCCCTCCAGATCAAATTGTATAAGGACCACCAAGGACTTAGACTGCACCCACCATGTCCTTTCTGGACAACTCTTGCTCCCAAGCTCCTCATCCACCCCATCCATGAGCTCTGGATGTGTTTCAATGTTATTTCATAGGAAGGTTCACCCCTGCAAAACAGCCCAAGTTAAAACTTGAACTGTGGAGCAGCACTGGCATTTGATGTAATTTCATCACAAGGAAGAAGATAAATGTTTAGTTGGATCAGAAATCCAGGGACCTAAAACATCACTGGAAAGAAAATGTATCTCATAAACAGCTGGATCTACTCTTCACCAAAGAATTTCTTTGCATTTTTTTTTAAAGAATATAACTGAAAGACTCATTTTTCTTCAAATTTATCCTTGAGGAGAGTGGACAAATTCTGTCACAGACTGTACAAACAAAAATTCAAAAGTCAGAGGAAGAAGCATGTGTTCTCGTATGTGCACATAAAATGGGAAAATGAAGATAAAACTGATAAAGCAGCTCTTTAATCTTGCTTTAATTGCAGCCCATGCTAATTAATGGATGCTTGCTAGAGGAGAAGGCCAGGTCAGATCAGCCCCTCAGGATCCAGAGATCTGAGCCTGAACGTGATGCTGCTGGTTGGAAAACCTGCTATCAAACCCCCTCTGCTGCACACCACGCAAAGAAGGCAGCAAAGTGACATCCAGAATGGTCATTTTCCCCCCAAAAAAATGCTGTACCAAGCCAAAATGCCTTTGGAAAAGGAATTTAATATCCATATTGAGATTTTCAAAGTGTTTTTTTTTCCATTTCAACCAGTAAGGAATAGATTTCAGAGTAAAGAGTTCTAGCTGTGAGCATGAGGCCAATAAAAATCACAATTTTTGACCTGTTCCCATACAATGTCTCATATTGCAACAAAGACTAAAATTGTATGAACCCTTAGCTTCAGGAACTTTTACCTCAATGCAAATCTGCCTCCTAGAGCTATCAGCATCAATATTCAAGTTACTAAAAAATGTTCACAAGCTTCTGCTGACTTCTGATTGTCCGGGAGCCCTGGTGGTGATGGCAGCTCTGCATCCACAGCTTTGGGGTAAAGCACATTCAGCCCCAAATTAAGCAAATATTCCTGTATATTCCTGTATAAATATTCCAGCACAAACTGCATCCCAGGGCAAAATCCTCCACAAAAAGTAGTTTTTGTTCTTCAAGTAGCCTAGAACAGAAATAGAGGAAGTCTGAGGTGTTAACCTCAAACATTAAAGAGCTTTTCCTGTGCCAGCAGCAGTTCTAGATGCTAACCAATATTTAGTTAATAAATAAAACTCTGGGGTCATCTATAAACAGATGTAACAGATATAAACTACAAATGACAGAGTGCAAATACATTAAAATGGTCAAAGTTTCTTATGAATTGACCAAACTCCAAGAACTATAATTTGCTTTTTTTTTTAAATTCAATAACAAAAATATTTGTGCAGCAGCAGCAAGGAGTCAATGCCTTAATAGAGAAAAAAATAAAAAATTTTATTATAAAAAATGAAGTAGAAATAACTATACTATATAAATATCAATATACTACAAAATAAATATAGTAAATAAATATACCATAAAAAATAAAGGAGAAATAACTATACTATATAAATATAGATATAATATAAAATAAATATAGAAAATAAATATACTATAAAAAATAAAGTAGAAAATAGAGAAAAAATAAAACTTCTGATATACTATAAAAAATAAAGTAGAAATAACTATACTATATAAATATAAATATATAATAAAATAAATATAGTAAATAAATATACTATAAAAAATAAAGTAGAAAATAGAGAAAAAATAGAAGTCCTGATATATAATAAGAAATAAAGTAGAAATAGATATATATACATATAGTTATAAATATATATAAATATAAATAAATAATAAAATAAATATAGTAAATAAATATACTATAAAAAATAGAGTAGAAATAACTATACTATATAAATATAAATATACAATAAAATAAATATAGAAAATAAATATACTATAAAAAATAAAGTAGAAATAACTATATTATATAAATATAGATATAATATAAAATAAATATAGAAAATAAATATACTATAAAAAATAAAGTAGAAATAACTATACTATATAAATACAAATATATAATAAAATAAATATAGTAAATAAATATACTATAAAAATAAAGTAGAAAATAGAGAAAAAATAAAACTCCTGATATACTATAAAAAATAAAGTAGAAATAACTATACTATATAAATATAAATATATAATAAAATAAATATAATAAATAAATATACTATAAAAAAATAAAGTAGAAATAACTATACTATATAAACATAGATATAATATAAAATAAATATAGAAAATAAATATACTATAAAAAATAAAGTAGAAATAACTATACTATATAAATATAAAGATACAATAAAATAAATATATACTATAAAAATAAAGTTGAAATAACTATACTATATAAATATACTATAAAATAAATATAGTAAATAAATATATTATAAAAAAATAAAGGAGAAAATAGAGAAAAAAATAAAAGTCCTGGTATACTATAAGAAATAAAGTAGAAATAGCTATATATACATATAGTGATAAATATATATAAATATAAATAAATAATAAAATAAATATAGTAAATAAATATACTATAAAAAATAAATTAGAAAATAGAGAAAAAATAAAAGTACTGATATACTATATCAACAGCCAGGAACATTTCCTGCAGGGTTGTTCAGAATACAAACAAATAATGTATTCCTTGCAGTATTCTTCTAAGCCTTGACACTGTAATTTTCTCACTCTCACACAATTAACCTGAGAAAACATTAGTGGTTTTATAATCCTCCATGGTTTCTTTATGTACCCATCCATTTCCTGCTATTGGCAGGGTGTGAGGCCAGTAATGCATGTTCAAAAGGAATAAAAGTTATATTTAGAAGCCAAAAAGGAACAAATTGACAAGGGGAAAAAGTGCAGCTCCAACAGAACATGTGCAGTGTGGGACAGCAGAGGTCATCCTTGCTGGGGGGAATGCTAAACAGGAGAGCATTAAGCAGGAAAATATAAGAATATAAGAAAATACATAAGGAAATATAAAAGAAAAACATAAAAATATATAAAAATATAAGAAATGGGACTGCTTGTTCCACGAAGACTGAGCTGCAAGATACCCATTTTTTGCTTTTCAAAGTTTTATATGCATCACAGGATTTTTTCTATTTTATTTTTTTTAATTCATTCCCTTATTTTAAGCTGCTCCCTACAGCTCATTTGGATTCCTGTCAGTACCACCTTTCTTTAGCTTTCTTTTCCCAGTTTTCAGGTGATTTTTTTATACACCCTCTGTTTGATTTAATTTGATTTCTGCTTTATATTCTCGTCATTTTCATATTAATACCACATCTCTGTATTTGCTCTTCCCCCAGATGCCTACATTTTCTCTTTTATCATGGAATTCATCTTTTCATCCTTAAATCCACTGATTTTCTCTCCAGTCTAATTCCTTTTTGCTTTCAGTGATGCAGCCTGACCCTTTTAGCAGCTATGCCAT
This sequence comes from Parus major, assembly GCF_001522545.3. Classification (NCBI taxonomy): domain Eukaryota; kingdom Metazoa; phylum Chordata; class Aves; order Passeriformes; family Paridae; genus Parus; species Parus major. Next base: position 106,735 of record NC_031774.1, on the reverse strand, counting down.
CACTTTTCTATCATTCTTCTCTCTCTAAAGTGACTCCTGAGAGATTGCAGACCCGAAACAGAGACCCCCTGAAGATCATCAGCGTCTGGAGAAGAGGTATTACAGTTTTTGACATCAAAAAACACCCAATTCCAAGGCTCTTCCCTCTTAGAGAACCAAAAATTTCACAGTGCCATGAGAGTGCTCCACCATTGCATTTGATATTCTTTTGGGGGATGCCAGGACTCAAAAACTCCCCTGAGAGTTGAAAATTGAAGTATCTGAATGTTGAGAGGTGACTCTTCAGCCTCTCACAGGACACAGGAGAATCCCTGGAAGGATGAGGAAGAGCTAAAAGAGAGAATTCTTGTCTTCCAGCCTCAAAAGCCAGCACATGTGGAAGGCTGCCAGTCAGATGGGAATGAAGAATGTTATAAATGACCTGAAAATGGAATTTCAGGCTACAGGCATGTGAAATGTGCTGCCAGCTCTTAGCCCAAACTCAATAACAAGCCTCAGAAGTGTCTTTAAAGACAGCAGATGTTTGAGGTTACAGTGAGTTATGGCTATAACCAAAGTACAAAGAGAACCTCTTCTGATGGCTGAAGGTACATATTAAATGATAAATTTATGGATGTCAATGAATATTTTCAGAAAATACCTTCAATATCAATCAAAGCAGCGCTGCCACCCTGAAGAGATGTTATTTCTCAGCACTGAGAACAAAATCACTCCTAATCCTTGCCATAGCTTCCACAACTCAGCTGTTAATCACTGTGTTGTGACATATATCTCTCTATATGAAAGGCTGAAGTGTTGAAAGAAAACAAAATAAAAATCACAGTTAAATGCATAGCTGAGCAGAGATCTGCTTTGAAATATCCCCACTTGAGGTCTAAACACAACTGCACTTGTCAGTCAGCTTTATTTCTCTTATTTCACGGCACATAATGGCTAAGAATCCAATCCTTTCAGTTTCTCATCTGGCTGTTCAGTGGAAATATTTTTAAATATCTCCCATAGCAAACTAGGGGTACCCAGATATCACTTGCAGGACCCAAAATACCTTTTGGCAATTTTCAACTTCAAACAGAGCAAAGCAGATCCACCTTGAGTGCTGGGAACTCTTGCCAAAAGAGCCAGGAACCACTGTTAAGTTTTATAGAAACAAATAAACTAAAAATAAAGTGAAATGTTCATCCAGTGCTGGGGAGAACGAGGCTGTCCCAGCCTTCCCCAAAGCCAGAGCTTGCCAAGGAGCTTTCTCACCTCCCACCAAAGGAATTACCTTCAAAATAAAACCTCAGGCCTTGTTTGACATCCTGGAGTCTGGAGCATCGGAGGGGAAAAAGAGAATTCCTCAGAGAGGTTCAGTGCCACTTGTGGCTCCACAGTCTGAAACATCCCAAAACACTGGCCCCATCTAGGCCAAAAGTGATTTTAAATTTAAATTACACCAAAGGGAGTGATTTTTAATGGTGCTCACACACACATCTACTCCACAAAATTAAACAGCCTTCAAATAAAAACCCCATTAACGCTTTCTCAAATCCACTTGTGAGGATAAACAGTTGCTAATATTTCCTTTATTCCATAAACATCATCCTCAGTTTCTTCATCTTGAAAGACACCCAGACCTTTCAGGCTGTAGCACAAATGGAATAAGGCAAACCATCCAAAACACGTTATGTTAACATCAAGTTGTAACTGTTAATACCACTGACACGACACTGATTGTATTTTTATATTAATAAAATATTAATATAAATTAATTTTTAATTATAAAATTATTTAATCATAATGATACATAATTTATATATAAATATAGAATATGTAGTGTATGTAAAATATATTAAATATTATAAAATATTTTATAATTTAATAAAAATATTAATCATTAAATGATAATTAAATGAGAAAATGCATGGATTTAATAATATGTGGTAAATGTTTATTTTAAAGAAATGTTTTAGTATTGGGTGTTTCAGAAAACATCTAACATAATGAGGATTATTTTAGGATATGGGATTAATGTCTTACCTAGAAAAAAGCCTTATTTCAGGACTTTTTACATTAATTTCTGCCCCACGGTTCTGGTTATGTCTCTGAGGCTGCAGCGTGCTTTTAAATATCCTGTGAATTGAGAGAAAAGGCTTTCCTGAACATTCTTTCAAACAGAATAAATACAATTTATGTTAGAGGACAATTTCTGATCTATGAATAATTACCCACCTGAGTCTCATATTCTAACAAAAAAATGACATCTGTTTACTAATATTGATTAAGAGCATACATTGATTTTTGGGTTGATTAACTGACTGGCAAACTGTTGGGTTAGACAGTGAAGTCACACAATGTGGAGGAAAACACATTCCACATGCTGCAGCTATTTTTCCACAACAATTAATTCCAGGTGAGCAATTAAAACCCTTTAAGTTCCAGCCATAAATTTATTAGGATTAGGAAAAATTATCTTATAATATCTTGACACAATTTCCCCCCAGTGTGAAAATAATCTTGCAGCTAAACATCCTTTCTAACCTGGACTTCTACATTAGCACCTGTTTTGCAGCTAAACCAAGGAAAATGGTTCTTTTTATAATAATATATTTATATTTACATATAAATATAAAATATTTAAAGATTTGCTTATATAGATGTGCAATATTTTATTTACCTATTTAAACATATATAATATAAATAATATATTATATTTTATACTTATAATATAGTATAAAATTATATAATCAATATATATTTTATATAAATATACAAATTGTTTATAGATTATATAAAATACTATAAAATGTACTATAGAAATATAAATACAAATATAAATATAAAAATATAAAAGAATATATATAAAATATAAAAATATAAATATATAAATATATA
>NC_031774.1:96945-103601 GCF_001522545.3 Parus major | reverse complement strand
AAATATATAAATATATAAATATATAAATATATAAATATATAAATATATAAATATCAATGTAAATGTAAATATAAATATATTTATATGAAAAGCTTCTTTTGAAGCTTCCTTGAAGTTTCATGATAAATAAATGACTTTTTTGTTCTCTTTGCATTCAAACTCCTTAAAGTATCCTGGTTTGAAGAGGCTTTTAACCTTTTTTTGGGATTCATTGTTGCTGCTGCTCACTGGATTTTCCAATTCTCTCAAAATATTCTATTTACTATTGTAAAATATAAAATATTCTATTTTCTGTAGATTATTGCATCCTCTAAACACCCAGAGCACGGTCCTGCCCCAGAGATCAGCACGAGAGCTCCCTGTGAAGCTGCCTGCTCACTGCACTGGCTCCTGAGGATGCAATAAAGGAATCTTTATCTGTAAAATGAGCAGTGAGCTCCAGGAACAGGATCTGTGCCTGCTGCAAGGGCTGGAGCTTCTCCAGACAGCAGCCAAACCACAGCAGGAGGAATGCAAAGACAACACCACCAGATGAAGGAGAGGAGGAGGAAACACAACCTCAAAGTTAAATAATCACCATCTTGTGTTCTACACCATCACCCAACGTCCCTGTGCATGCTCTGAGAGAGGTTTCTGCTCATGGATCCCTGTCACCATGAAAAATAAGCCTTCTGATCTTGTTTTCTGTAGTTCCAGCCACTTTCCCAGGAAAGTAGCTGTAAACAGAGATGTTCATACATTCCTGTTAGTCAGAGGCACAGAGTGTGTGCCCTTATCTCTGATACTGGCTCTGACATCCAAAAAAACACTGAATTTCATACAACACCATGAAAACAACTGCTAAAGTTAAATAGAAAAGCTAAGAGTGTGAGTGTGTAAATTAGAGAGTTTTCTTAAGTCACAGGGTGAAAAAGTTAGTTTAGAGTTTGAACTAATTTAAAGAACAGAAGACAAGATAAAGGATTAGGGTGTTGTCTCTTGTCCTTCTTCTTACTTCTTCATCTTCTTCTCCTGGAGGTTTTTGGGTAGCAATGAGTGATTGGATAGAAAATGCCACAGTGCAGCACAGAGGTGATGGGTCATTGGGTCATTAAGAAAAATAATTCACGTGTCTATTGTTAATTGGGTGAAAATAAATATAAAGATAAAAGAACTACATAGTTTAACGCCATTTTTCTGCTATTAAAGCCAACTTGAGCCAGGCTATGGGGGGTTGAACTTGTGCAAAAAATCTGGGGAGGATTGCCAAATCTTTTAATTATATATGAATAAACACAAGAAGCAAAGGAGCCTTTGGAGAATCTTTCCTGAAACAGAATTAAGATAAGGGAAACTTCCCCGTGGGGGAATATCCAGAGAGAACACGGCCCTGAAGAAACCAAAATACCACAGCAACAAATAGTGTAACAATTCCTTCTCAGAAACATCTTCTGATGGACATTTCACATGCCCAGTGGGATTGGGAAGGTGGTAACTTAATTATCCAATCCCTGGTCATTGTCAAGGATCCATAAATACTGGAGTCAGGAAAATAAAGTTCTTTTTCTGCCTATCATCCCACTGAGATGTGTTTGTGTGAATCATTCCTTTAGTGACAGATCCCTTCAGGTGATGATTGTCCCCTGCCAGGTGGCCAGCACTGAGAGCTGTGGAGCTCAAGGCAGAGCTCAATCCTGGAGGAGAATCTCCAGGTGGAACCTTGTGCTGGGTGCAATGGACTAACAGGAGTCATCATTTCAGCTGCAGAGCTTAAAAATCACCAGCCAAAAAGAAAGAGAAATCGAAAATCTGCCCCCACCTTTCTTCTGGGGAAAATAGGAGAGGGGAAGGGTTAAGGGTAGGGATACAGAAATGCACTTGGTCTGGGATTGAAGGCAGGCAGTGCAGCCAGGGAAGGATCTGCCTGAGGTAGAGGAGGAGGAACCACTGCCTTTAAACCAAGAACAAGGAGTTGTAACACAGAGAAATGAGTGGCACAAACACAGGGCTCACACAGACCCAGCTCCATGGAGCAAACACACCTATGGTCCTTTTCACCCCTGAACCACCTCCTCAAGAAACAGTCCTGAGAAGAGGCAGCTTCAGCCCCTGTTTTTAAATGGACAGGGATTTCACAACCAGCAAGAAGTTTATTACACAGCAATAAACTTAATTCATAAATGCTTTTTGTCTTTTTCTAAAATCGCTGCACACACATTCTATTTTCATCAGGCATGAAGAGCCTTTAGGAAAAGTTCACACCCCACATGCCATGCAGGGGGAACCTCTGCAATCAGCATTTCACCAGGGATAATTTCTGCCTTCTTTTTGGAACAATGTCAGATAACAATTAGACCTCTCTTTCTCCCAGATAGGAGCTGCTTCCCAAAGTTTCTACCTGAGCAGTTTTCCTTGGCAGAAGTGACACGAAACAACAAGAACCTAAGTTATTTTAGCTGTATTCTTTCTTGCCTACAGCACTAAACCACTTATCCAGTATAAAACCATGCTGCATCTTGGAATACTTTTTTTTCCCTATTTTTGAATATCAACCTCCCAAAGAAAGAAGCATAACTTAACTAAAATCACGGTCTTTGTACCATCACAAAAACAGAAAGGAGTGCTTGCTACCCTTGGGGGTGCCAAGAGAATTCACATGTAGAGTATTTCTTTCACTTCATCTAAAGCATTTCATAGCATTACCTGTTTCCACAGTGTCTCTTAAAGACATTTAAGTTTCAGCATGCTTTGTAACAGCCAGATGAGAGCTTAGCAGAGGATTCCCTGTTTTCCTCTGTTGGTTATTCCTCCTCCCCACACCAAGGGCTATTACTGGCAGCGCTGTGCAAACATTACCCATCCCTTTTCTGCTCCCAGGGAGCAGCCCCAGCTCTGGAAATCACAGGCAGAAATTCCTCCTGGAGGATTCCCCAGGGGCTGGGCACAGCTCCCACACTCCCAGAGGCATCAGGAGGACCACAGCACGCTCCGGAGCCGCGGCTCTCACCCAGCACAGCCCTGGCATCACGGAGCGGCTCAGCCAGGGGAATGTCTGGCACAGCACAGCTGCTCCTGACAGCCCTCCCGGACTCATCTGACACAGAAATTAAAGCAGTGCGGTGCAGAATAATGCAGAAAGCCATATGTCTCTTTCCAGCCCTAAACAAAGGATGTGATCATTTTCAAAAAGCCCCTGTCCAAATCTGCCTGGCTGCTGGATTCAGGAGCAAATTCTGGATGCTCACAGGTAGTGCCAAAGCGCTAGGGAGAGCTGCAGAGTTCTGTGTGGAGCCCACAATTAAGCAAGCTAATGATCTGAGATGATGATCCATGGCAGAACTGGTTTGGGTTTATTTTGAATTGCCTTTAGAATTCTCAAATAAATGTTTTGCATTAGTGGATAAAAGGCCCTGGTAAGCCATTTGTGCTTGCTGATAGATGCTAAATGCCTCTCAGAAAGCAAATAAGTCCCTGAAATGCTACAAATTATTACAGCCATCATTTCTTCCAGCTAACACATCCAACCAACAGCAAAAAACAGAAAATAATTGTAAGGTTGAAAGGGACCTTTGGGCTTTATCTGATCAAACCCCTTACTTTAAAGCAAACTAAAGTTTGTAAATCAGGACCCTGGAGCAGTTTTTCAGTCCAACCTCTTGCAGGACTGGAAACAACAATGTGCACAAGCCTCAGACATGGCTTCAAAGGCAGATTTCCAAAGCCAAAAAGGGGTTTATTTCATGTGGCATCAGCCACAGCAGCTCTAGCCCTTACAAAAAACAGGATGTGGAGAACCGCTGACATTTTCCTCGCACACACTGCATCACTCAGCACTCCCAAAACTCTTGAATGCCCTGATTTGAAACGCCCCAGCTGCTCCTCATGGCAGCTCAGCTTCCCCTTGGGCTCCCCTTTTCTCTGGGCCACCTCGGGGGGTGACATTTCCAGCAGCTCATCCTCCCTGGACGGGCGAGCATCTCACGCCACGCGCATCCAGGGAAGCCCTGACCCAGAAAGGGAGCAGGGGCTGAGGAGGTGAACCGTGCCTGTCCCGAGTCAAACACCAACACAGCCATGCTGCACTCACAGCATCCCCAGAAATAAAGATCTCTTCTTCCTGAGGATTTCTTTTTGTGCAGCGTTTCCGCAGCAAACAAACGCTCCTGATGGAAACTGCGTCCATGGTGCTGTTGACAAATGTTAGATCAGACACCCTGACCACATTTTCTAACTCCTTTATGTTCCTTTTTCTACAAAAAAATAAAAAAAAATTAAAAAAAGGAGCTTCCAGGATTTATTTGCCATCTGATTGTTACCTCTGTGTTAATTTTTACTTATTATTTGGCTTAGTTTTAAATTTTTATTGAAATCTATTCGAGGTGGAAACATTGTGCTTTGAATAGTTATAATCATGAGGCAGAGCATAAAAGAATGTTTTATCCAACATCTCCCTTTCCCACCCGGATGCTCATAAGCAGGCTTTACTTCCATTAGAATATTCATGGGGTATAAATAATAAAAAAAGCATGAAAGCTGCTGGAGTGGAGGTAGAAAATTTACTCTCCTTGCTGGCTCTTAACTTGCACCTAACTTCCTTCCAACTGGTACAATAACCTGAAGCAAAATCTGTCCTTTGAGAGAAACTCCTAAGCAGTTCACGACGTACTCCATCTTTTAAATCCACACACTGCCACAGGATATTCATGGAACAATCCCATCTCTGATAATGTACACTGTAAGAGCAGGAGCTGGGGAAGATAAAGGAATGTTTTTCAAAATTAAGCAAAGGAAATTTTTTTTTTGTGCTTAAGCAGACGTCATGCACAGAAAATTTTAAAACAAACTCATTTCCAGTCTCTCCCAGGACAGTTCTCTCCCCACCAAACATAGCCTAGTTTCCAAAACATTGTTCTTTTTTACCTTTCATTAACTGAGTAGTTTTCCACAGGCTCTTGAATTTCCTTTGAGCAGATATTGTGCATATAGTAGACAAAGTCTTGAGTTAAAAAAACCCAAAACCAAGACAGCAAGAAATGAATATTTATGTTCTAAAAGTTACGGCTCATTATTAGACAGCATTTCCCCCCAAAGTGCTGAGGTTTACTTTAATAAGCAGATATATATTGCCTTATAAAGCATTACTACCCCATCTGCATAATTAATAGTATATACATTTTGCGAATCATTTAAGTATGAACCCTTTTATTTGCATTGTAGGTTTGCTATTTATAGAAACAGGAGCTGAACTAACACAGCTTTGTTTGGAGTTTAATGGCTGTGCCTCCTTTACTAGCCACAGAATCTTCAAAGCTACCAAACACTTCAATGAAGACTTGAAAGAATTGGAATATTTCAAAATTCCTCTTTATAAACTTCTTTTTCTCCATGAAACTTTGATCCATGTACCCTCCTCACAGTCCCAAAGCCTATCTTCCAGAAGGAGCTGTCAGCAGTTCAGTGAGGTTATCCATGCTGTGGATATTCTTTCTGGGAGATTTCAGAAGTTGATTGTTGTCTAATTCACAAAGCTGCTTTCCCAGACTGCAGGTGGATGTTTTTGCCATGTTTGACCCCTCCCTGGCAGGCCCAGCACAACAGGACGTGCTGTTTAGTAAGTTAGTCATCTTGAACATCTTTGCCTTCCAGCACAGAACATTAAGCTGAACTAAGCTTGCACTGAAAAAGATGCCAGGGTTTCACCAAAAGAGTTTTACAAGATGCAGTCAACACTTTACATTATTTCTCCTTTCTTCAACTCGTGTTTTGACATTATGTTGCTGCAATAGAATCAGACACCCACACCCATTTTTAATCTATCCATGTTTAGAACCAAATGATTCTTCCATTTCTATAAATCAGACTTTTAAACATAGCAACAAGCAAGTGTATTATTAATTCATTCTAATAAAACAAATCTGCTTTCAAAGCAGTGACCCCAATTAATTGGGTAAATGGAAGAGAATGGTATAAAAAACAACCAGACAAACAAAAAACCAAAACCACAAGAAAGATTTGCAATGGGTTTGTCATTAATTATCCAATCCCTTTGGATTAAATGCTTTGGACCAGCCAGGAGGCCTTGTCTGACCCAACTCAGCTGATTAAAGTCCCCAAGGCATTGAGTTTTACAGACTAAAGTGCACACTTAGCATGATTCTGACACTTCTCCTGCGCCCCAAATTCAGGGTAATATCCAGCTGGAAACAAACTCCAACAATCTTTTTTTTTTGCAGGGCTTTGTGTTGTATTTAAGTTTTAGAGCTAAAATATTTCAGACTGCTTTGTAGAATGACAGGGCCCCAAACCCATCATTTATTGTGGAGTGGTTTGGGCTGGCAAGCCCAACATCCCTTCAAAGAGCAGGGATGTCTTCAGCTAGCCCAGGTTGCTCAGGGCCCCTTCTCCTTGTTCCTGTGTTTCACCACCCTCGTTGTACAAAATTTCTCCTTTATGTCTAATCTGAATTGACCTCTCTCAGTTTGAAACCATCACCCCTTGTCCCATCACAGCACACAATCCTAAAATGTCTGTGCCCACCTTCCAGCTGCCCCTTAGGTACTGAAAAGCCACAATGAGGTCTCCTCAGAGCCTTCTCTTCTCTTCTCTTCTCTTCTCTTCTCTTCTCTTCTCTTCTCTTCTCTTCTCTTCTCTTCTCTTCTCTTCTCTTCTCTTCTCTT
>NC_031774.1:92408-96465 GCF_001522545.3 Parus major | reverse complement strand
TCTCCTCTCTTCTCCTCTCTTCTCCTCTCTTCTCCTCTCTCCTCTTTTCTCTCCTCTCATGGCACAGGGGCTGTTCTACTCTCCCCTGGCTCAATCCCACTCCCCAGCCCCAAACTGGTTACTGTCATCCACACCTTGCAAGCCCTGGACAGAAGAAGGGTGGGAAGGGTGTCATCCTCACTCTGACTTACACCAGGTCACAGCTGAGCAGCAGGAAGAAACCAGAACATCCTTTAGGATCCTACATTTGTACTACATTGCAAACACACATCGTTGCTAAACCTTCAAAAAGGCATTATTTGAAATAAAGCTACGGCTTGTAATTAATATGAGCAGTTACATTAACAAAAACACATAGAAGGCAAGGGGAAAAAAAATGCAACAGACAAAATGCTGAGCAGCTTTTTCCTCTTGGGCATAGTCTTTAATAACAGAATCAGTCAATCATTCTTTGAAATTCTGCTATCAGGACAAACAGAACATGTCTCCAGGAAATTTAGGATGATGGTGTCTGGAAAACAAATAAAAAAAGAGCATTTCCAAAGCAGTCGTATCTCCATCCAGCATTTAGCAGATGCCTTTATAAGCCTTGAGCTGCAAGGACTGGAACAAGATGCTCTGTGCATTGTTCTCTCACCTCCCCTGTTGAAATCCCTGTCTGTGTTAATATAGGCAAGAGATTTTATGTTCTCACACTGAATCAAAGAGGTTTGGAATACAAGGGTGGTTTTTGCACTGCTTATCCAACCTAATGGGAATTCACACACACCTCAGAGGAAGTTTTACTGCCTTAAGACAGAAGCACTGTAGAATGTGGTTTAACAACATTTAGTATTTCCTAAATTTAATTTGACCATTAAAACATTCACCCCCACCACAACAAAGTCACATTTTAGAGGCAGGTGAGCCCAGTGTCCTCACCAGTTTCAGCACCAAAAGTGGCCTGCACACAAGCCAAGGAAAGATGTACAGAAAATAGGAATTACTAAATTATTCCTCGTACATAACATAATAATAAACATAATAAAGCATTGCTCACCTGCAGGCATGTTTTGATGGTTTTTGATGGTCCAGCAGGTCACAGTTGGACTCTAAAGACACTGAAGATTCCTGGGCAAGTCAGCATCAAAGGTAGATATTCACCAAATCTTTCTTGCACATGCAAGAGAAAATAGTGAGGGGTAAGAAGAGACAGAAGCTTTCAATGTAGAATAAAGGGGAAATAAAAAACCAGCTGGGTTTTTCTTTTTTCCCTTAACAAGCCTCCATTACATACTTCTAATTATATTTACTCAGAAAAAATGTAGGTATTGAGAGGGATAATAAAATCACAAAGGCAGTACATTGCAAAAAGCGTTTCCATAGCTATTGCAGCGCTCTTTCCCAAGATGAATTATTAACATTGGTGTCACTGCATTTTTGAAGTCAGGGATGTGGAATCGTGAATTCATCACTGACAAGACAGAGATGCTGCACACATTTGCAAGGAACAGTCTTAAAATAGTGGTCAAAAAAGCAACAGCATCTCTGTTTTGCTATCATGGAGAGTTTCACCTCATCCTATCAAGGAGGAGCAACTCGTGATTTTATTTCTTTCTAAAGCAGGCAGTTGAAATTCACAGCAAGAAATACTGTCACCAGCTATTTACAAGTGGCTTGCACAGAATTCCCCTTGCCAAAAACTTGTTCAGCAGACATGTGAATAACTTTGAAAAGCATCTGGCTCAAAGTTAGCGGGTTTTGCACGCGGATGTCGCTGGCTGCAAATCATCCCGTAAACACATCGGTGTGTTTCAAAATAACACAGAGCAATGGACAAACTGTTCTAACTCAACCAGTTGTGACAGATGGAGGGATCCAGGATGTCTGGAGCCTGCCAGATCCATGGATTCATCTGGAGAGGACCACGTGGCTGTGGTATTTCCTTCCCCCCACCATCCTTTTCTCTTTATACCTGCTACATCCAAATCCAGGGAGTGTTAAAAAAGATTAAGGCATGAAAAAAGGATATTTAGATCCAGCCAGGCAGTCCAGCTAAGGACAGGTAAATGACTTAGCAGAGTTATAATTTATATTTCCATCAGATGCTCTCCGAGACCAAGAGCGTCTTTGAAGAAAAAAAATGAAATTACAAAAATCAAAGTGGTTTTTTTGACTAGGATAACTTGCTTTTGGCAATCTGCTGTTTGGATGTCTCTTGAACCTCAGCCTGGGGTCTTTTTTCTCCATAACTGTATCAAATTTACTTTCTGAACTCTTAGTTTTGTTCCCTATTGCATCCTGCAGAAGTAAATCTCATAATAGCTTAACTATAAAAACTAAAATAGCTTAATTAACTATTTTAGGGGAAAACCAGAACAAAACATCCTCAAGAGCTCAGAATTTTTGTTGTGGCAGTATTGGCCAGGAATTTCACATTGAAGCCCCAGGAAAAGCAGCATTGCCAAACAAAACAAAACAAAACAAATTAAAAATTAAAAATTAACATAGGACATCTCTAATTAGAAGGGTCCTATAATGATCATCAAGCCCAACTCCCTGCTGCTCTCAGGACTACAAAAAAATAAAGCATAAAACTAAGAGCAGTCCAGACATTCTGGACAAGCCTGCTACATTCCACATTTACACTGCACATCTATACAGAACTATTTCAGCATAGCCTTGTGCAGGGCACAAAAAAAACTCTAAATATTGACTCCAGAGATAGAAAACTTGTAGCTACGGCCCAAAACTTATGCTCTTTTTCAATTTTAATTGTATTTTTTCCCCCCATGCACTCAAATGATGTCTATTTCTAAAATACATACCAGAAGAGTCCAGCACAGAGCACTGGTATATTAAGAAAACCCTGCCACACTTAAAAAATTTTAAGGAGCCTTGCTTCTCATTCCATGGTTCAATATATGGCAGTACAGATTAAAAATGATAGAATTAAGAGCAAAATAAAGAAACAAAAGAATTCAGTCAGCATTGAGTAGCTATCTCCCAGGTTTTTCAGCTTGCATCCCACACAGCTGGTGCCAACAGCTCAAGATGAAATTTTTTTCCAAGGACTTTGTGTACTTTGAAGTCAACATAGCTATCATATTCCATTTCCTAATTCCTGCCTTCTGAATGTCTGGGAGCAGCCACTTCTGTTTGATTCCCAAATTGCCTTAAAGAAAGGAGAAAAAAATAGAAAAAGGGAAAAGAGACCAATTTCATTGTAATGGAGAGCAGCACTTTAATCTGATGACTTTCAACTTTTACTACTTTTAGTGCACACTCCATCCAACTCTCTGCATGGGGAGGTTTGATCTTGATATTACAGCATATCTGATGAAGGTCCTTTTATATTCATTAAAAAAAAGGAAATTGTCCAAGTATTTTAGATATTTCTCCTGACTCTTCAGCAAATATTCTAGTATTTGATTATTTTTCATATTTATTCTTGCCTAAAGGTGGTTTATGGGCACATAAGAGCTCTGCTGGAGGTCTTGTATTATGTTTCAGGAGTGCACTGCACAGATTTGGTCTAAGTAAAATCCAAATAACATTATCCAAATAAAACTTCTCATCTAATGATTCCTGACTAGTCATGATAAATTATAAAAAGCCACAAGCAAACTTACTCTAGGAGATTGGTGTTAAACAGCAAAAATAACTGCACTTGTTGCCACATTTATTTCCACATGGCAAGGCAAAAGAAGAAGCTGGATGCTATGTTAATGCACTGGCTGTTTCCCAACATCCTCTCGAACATCTGTTGTATCTTTCCCCTAGAAAAATGCAAGTAGAATCAGCACTTCCACTGCCTCTTACATTGCAACTTAATCTAGCACTTTTCTTACCCAAAAATGGATTCTAGCAAACAGCCCCAATATCCTAATGCAGCCAAAGTCCTTCCCTTCTCTTTTTAAACCAACAAGAAAGATAATTTAGTTCTTATTATTTATAAGAACTAAAATATTTCCTAAGTTTCTGTAAAACTTACAGTCAATGGGTGAATAGGATATGTAAGAGTTATTATCTGTTATATATATAAAAAATATATATTAATTATATATTATATTATATT
>NC_031774.1:67158-91930 GCF_001522545.3 Parus major | reverse complement strand
CATTATATCATATCATATTATAATATATTATATTGTATTGTATTATATTATAATATTATAATATTATAATAATATAAGTTATATTATATTATTATATTAATTACATATTATAATTATATATACTATCTAATAATTATATTTTTATATAAAATATATAAATTATATGTTATAAATTTAAAATACATAAATTACTTTTTATATCTAAAATATCTAAATTATATTATGTGCATATAAATTATATTTTATATATAAATATAGAAATTATACATATATATATGTGTGTGTATATATATATATATAGATATATATATAAAATATAAATTATCTTCTGGTTCTACATTAGCAACAACAAATAAACTGAAAGAACTATAAAATCAGTTGTTTTGTTTGGAAAACAACCCCAATGGAGCCCTGGTTTCCCCAGTAATTTAACAAAATACTATTTGTACAAAGTGATTGTTTTAAAAAATCAGGAGTTTTGGAACCGACTGGTTGGCTTAGAATTTAACAGGCTGCAATTGAGAATTTAACAGGCTGCAAGTGATGAAAATGAGTAAGAGGGGATGACTGAAATAATATTATTTCTTTCAGACAATATTAAAACTTCATACATATCCCTAAGGGCCATATTAAAAATGCACATATGCTCAGGAAACCTTTAATCTACGAATAGTTTATCAAAGTCACCAAGTTTTAACAGAGTAAAAGACTTTCCACAGAACGAGGGCTTCCCAATCTGCATTTCCTACACACTTTTATCTATTACATAGGAAATATGAGACATTCTGCATCGAATTTTACATTTAATTAATTTCAACAGCATTCACCTCGAGCATTTTGGAAAGCCAGCTCACTTGCAGTGTCCTGGAAAAACTTCTCAGAGATATGCAAAATCTCTCAAAACCTAAGTGTTGGGCTAATCCAATAAAACCCCCAAAGCATCCCAACTGAACAAAAACAAGAGTTTCATGTTGAAAATGCCACCTTGCTGATAAATAGCTTCATGTAAACTTGACTCGTGTCAATAATTCACAGCATTGTGCAGGAAATAGTTTAAAAGTTCCAGGGTTTTTTATAAACTCCAAAGAAAACGATGCATTTGTATTAGAACAAAATGTTTGCTTTTATTTTTCAGCTTCTTTTCCCAGTTCCCTCTGGGTGGGATAAAAATATTTCAAGCCAAGCTGCAGTTAGTCACTAATAGAACTGTGCATACCAAAGAAAAACAGATTCATTAAAACACATCTAGCTGTAGAGATCCTCCACAAAGCAAACAGTCCTGACTTCAAAATGAAAGCATTACACAAACTTTATCTTCAGCTGAAAGTCAAACTATCATTTCAGTACTCTCCTAATGCAGAACACTTTCTAATTTTATTATTAATGCTGCTTGCTTTATGCTGTTGAACACTCACACCATGGACACAAATGGAAAGTTTTGCTAAAAATCATAGATGCATAAGGCTGGAGTTTTGTCTGGAAGTGAAGGAACATCACACCACCTAAAAATAAAATAAAATAAAATAAAATAAAGCCAATAAAGGCTTTATTAGCCCATCTCAGCTCCACTTAGTGCACCCATTCAGCTTTCAGGATTATTCCCAACAGGATAAAACCCTGATGGTATTAGTCAGAAAAATTAAATTAGTCTTTAGCAAACCACTTTGATATAAGTTATTCCAGGGCTCATTAGATCAATCCTGAACCATTAAAACGCTTTAGTACTGACCAGGAAAGAGTGAGACAATTCACAATTGATTTCCATGGAAGCTAAATTACATTACATGGAGTTTTATGTCTAGTTCAAAAAGGGCAACAACAAGTCAATCCTGTGTGCTTTTAAAAGAAAACAAAAATCTCTAATTTCCACTTCTTACAACAGTCTTTTCCAGTTTCCATAGAGAAAAATCCAGCTGATCTAGGTGCCTTGATAGTGGTTTGTTTAGATTTTTTTTTGGTTTTTAGGCAAATATTTAATGGAAAACTCAGAGCTTTTGATCTTCCTTTCCAGATAGGCCTAAAGAGATAAGACTCTATCTTGGGCCTTATCAATTCTGCACATAAAACTTTATCTGTGGCAACTTTATTTGGACCATACACAATTTACATGCAGTCTTTTGCTAATTATTGCTTTTTCATTGTTAGCTGCTGTGGCATTTTCCAGCAGCCGTGCACTTGGCTGCCTTTGGATTTTTTACTTTTGAAAATATCTCCCTGACAGATCCTCAGAGTTGAGCACCAAAATTTGATCTAATAATCCACAAACACCATATTCCCTGTCCCTTTGGGGATCCCCAGAGCTCCATCCTTGGCCCTGTGCCCTGCAACATCCTGAATGACTTGGACATGGCATTTCAGGAGACACTAAGTTTGGAGCTGATAAAAAATCGGGAGGAGCTGATGTCTCCTTTGAGCCAGGGAGGCTCTACAGAGAGACCTTGATAAATAGAGAGCTGAATTAGAAAATTCCCCAACTGTATGAATTTTAACAAGGACAAGTGCTGGGTTCTGCACCTGGACAGACAGTCTGGGGAAGGAGAGGCTGCAGAGCAGTGCCAGGGAAAGGGACCTGGGGGTCCTTGGCAAGCTGGGTGGGAGCCAGCAGTGCCCTGAGCCAGCAGGGACATCCCTGTCCTGGGGACATCAGGCACAGCAGGGCCAGCAGGGCAAGGGAGGGGATTGTCCTGCTCTGCTCTGGGCTGGGGCAGCCTCACCTCCAGTGCTGGGGCAGGTTTGGGTGCCACAGAATAAAAAAGGTAAAAAGGTACCAGAGAACATGCAGAGACCTCAGGAATGGGGAAGGGTTTGGAGGAGAAGCCGTGTGAGGAGCAGCTGAGGGCACTGGGTCTGCTCTGCCTGGAGAGGAGGAGACTGGGCTCAGAGCTCAGTGCAGGGACAATTTCCTGCTGGGGGGAAAAGGAGGGGCAGGCACTGATCTCTGCTCTGTGTGACAGTGACAGGACCCGAGGGATGGCCTGAAGATGAGTCAGGGGAGGTTTAGCTTGGATATGATAAAAAATTTGGGCACTGGGACAGGATCCCCAGGGCAGTGGTCACAACACCAAACCTGGCAGAGCTCAACACTCTCAGGGACACGGTGTGACTCTTGGGGGTGACCCTCTGCAGGGCCAGGAGCTACTTTGGGGATACTTGTATGTCCCTTCCAACTCAGAATATTCTGTGAGAATAATAATTGGGAAATGTTTTAGACAGGGATATATTTCTACATTTAGTGCTACTCAATTTGTTATCCCTAGTTATATTAGAAGTCAGGAAGAACAAGTAGCAGTAACTTGTTCATATAAATGATAAAAGATCACCCCTGTGAAATTTAGTCATCATGCCCATTGCTGTCACTTTGAAACTCACTAACAGTTAACCACAGAAAAATACAGCAGAACATTAAATGCTAATAGAAACTCATGTCCATTTCTCCATGGATAAATTTATCTGAGGACACAGAAATCCCTTAACAAGCTTTGCTTTGCACAAAAAGACACCAAGTAGTTATTTCATATTTTTGTTTCAGATTATAAAAAGCTTCCCTTCAGGAGAATCAATGTAACACTGAAAGTTGAGCTCCAGACATTGTTTATCAGGACACATGAAAGCAACAAAAAATCAGCTGAGAAGGCAGAGAAAAAACACATATACAAACTATTCCAATGCCAAATCAATTCCTTGCAATCTAACATGTGCCACACAACTTGCCCAAATACCCAAAATCACTTTCAGATCCATTTTTCCCTCAAACCATTCCCAGCTCCACAGCAACCTGCTCCAAGCAGAATGCAGCAGCACAAAGTCTGAACTTGTAAAATTCAGTGAACACGATCACAAGGTGTTTGATGATATCCAGCACTTGTCCTTGCTAAAATTCAACTGCTGTTGGTGGCATGGGGACAGGAGAAAGTCTGCTGACCAGGAAAAATCAGGAAAGGAGAATCAGAATGCTGCTGGGAGCAGTGTGTCTCCAACTCTGTCATCACCAAGAGCCCAGTAAAAATAAGAGCATACAACCAGAGTGGAAAGGAAAAGCACATTGTACCAGTGAGGCAATTCTTCCTAATTTTTAATAGCTCAGAAATTTAGCAGAACAGAGCAGCCTTGGAGACTGAATTTTCCACAAGAGACAATGAGGGTTGCATGTTACACTAATCACAGAACTGTTATTAGTGCTGGAGAAATAATCTGCCAGTTGGATAGCCTGAGCCCACAATAAAGTGCAATGTGTGAAATAGTCAGCCCATGGGAAAGCACAAACATAGCTGCTGGTCTGGAATGGTGCAGCACACTCCTGGCAATTACACTGGCTGCTGATGGAGAAAACATTCAGCAATCCATCTGAAGGAAAGAAAAAATATATCCTTTCCCACAGAGATGCACAGGTTCTGGGTGATTTTGTTCAACAGGAGGATTTTCAGACTGTCTTAGCACGTGATTCCTTTGAGCAGGTTCATTTGATACTAGGTTTTTGATCACCTGGAATTTTCTCAGGTCAAAATCCATACCCAACACACTGCTCTGCTCAATCCCAAAAATGGATTTATTCTAGTTCTCATAATAGTTGAGTACAGAAGCAAACCTTGTGGTTCTCCCTCCATAGGAAAAGTAGGTTTAGAGGAAATTAGGAGTTAAGAAGCTCAGGCTTTTGCTGGAACCTGTGTGACACCCCAAAAGTATCACCTGGAAAGGAATCAGGGATGCATCACAAGAGGAAAAAGTGAATTTTTGACATGTCAGGAGCAATTCTATGCTTTAGAGTACATGCATTACACTGCATCTATATGTACATTTTATACTGGAGAAAGTTCCTGCTACACTCTCATCTTTCTAATGCCTGAAACCAAATCATAAGGTCAATAGCTGTGCTACAGATCAAACCCAATTAGGCTCCCTGCAGGTGCTCATTTTTCCCTGCATTAAACACTGCAATGTACAAGAAGTAGTCTAGCAAATAAAGATGCTGAGAGACTAAATCTCCTAAGAGCACATCTGTCTAGTTGCTGCTTTTTACTACAGCTCCCTTAAGTAAAAAATCACTTGTCACACTGTATCTATCTTTTAAAGCAAAAATACACTTCTATTTTATCTGCTAAAAGTGTTTCTGACCTACAGCTGGTGGACTCTTAGCACCTTCCCATGTTCTTTCTTCTTGCAGTAACTCCATAATAACAGCTGCTTCAGTGACATGGATTATAAATGATCTCTTTACCAACAGAAGTCACAAGTTTTATAGAAAGACCATATTCCACAAAGCTTTTATTTAAAGCATTTGCATAGAAATGATCTTGCACTGAAGACTGGACAAAAGACAGAGGAGCTCCACAAACTGCCAGGAGTAAGAGGTGAGGGGAACAGCTTGCAATGCTTTGATTTCTAATTAGAATGCAAGATGCTTGAAGCAAATGGCACAACTGAGATGGTCAATTAAGAGTGCTGTTATTGTTCTTCCACTGTAAGACCCCCTCAACCTTGCAAAAGACAGAAAATCATTACAAAATTGTTAATGCTTCAGTGTTAGGGTAGCTATCCTTTGGAGAAGAAAAAGCTTATTTATATCAAAATACAGATACAAGTAGAGTAATTTTATCTCCTGGTTTCCAAGGAGACAAGTGACCTCTATAGACTTCTCCTAACAAGCGTATCAAAGTCATATCTTAGCAAGTAAAGCCATGAAAGCAGTAAGAAAGTAGCTCAATGCAGAGAAAATCTGCTGCTCAAACCTGAAGTTGAACAACTTGGGTTTCTTGCCAACACAGCTTCGCTATCGGTGTCACTTCCCGAGATTCCTTTCAACAGAGCCTTCTCTCTAACAGATACTGCCAATCTTTACTTCAAGGCAAAATAACAGGCAGGAAAGGCTCCAGGATGGAAGCACAGACAGTATATTACAGCCAACAGTAGTATATGATAATCTATAATAATCTAACTTTAGCACTCATGGGGCAAACCTTCCCGAGATCCAAAATCCTCTCACAGCCCTTCGGCAACGCCTTCAATCCAACATTAATGTTGTTTCAGCAATTCTCTATTTTAGCATTCTGGAATCTCAGGAGGGTTCTGCTTTCTTCCTCAGCCAAGCTCAGGAAGCCTACTGGAGCCCACAGTATGTATAATCACATTTTCAATGCCTTCCTAATCTACAAAAAGCAGATTTATTTTGGAAAAGCGCTCAGCTAAAGAGATTCCTCGTCTTTCCCCAATTGAGTGTCACTCACATGTTCTCACAATAGGGAAACACTGAACCAGCTCTTTCTTGGAGAAACTGCTTTAAGTTTCTCCAGTTGAAGTTTACCATCCATCCCTGCACACATTTTGGTTTCCTTGTGTGGCTCACCCTCCTTTTCCTGCTGTTGCTCCTCCTTTATTCACTTCATGCAGAGTGCTGGAGAGCTGACATGGAGATGGTGAGCTGCAGGACTCTGGGCTGGGAGCAAAGAGCATGGCTGGGGTAATTTATGATGAATTTCAGCCTGTCCTGATCTAGCTCAGCTAACAGCAACAATAGGAAGTTAAAAAATAAAAAAATTAAACAAAAACATCATTAAGTGCAGCACTTAATGGGTTCTTTGTGGTATTTCCAAGATCAGCTTTAGATTATTGTATTGTATTGTATTACTTGTGGGGTAGGGCTGGGAAAGTGGCCTTGAGAGATTCACAACTGCTGATGGCAAGTTCCTGCATCCTAAACATCTACCTGGGCACAGGCTAACCAAAAAAACATTCAGGAAAAGTGATGAGGGAAAGTTCCTGCATCCTAAACATCTACCTGGGCACAGGCTAACCAAAAAAACATTCAGGAAAAGTTTTGATTTGGGAGACAGAAAAAAACAAGGTGGAAGAAACTGTTATTTTAGACCTGCCTAATGAAGCGTTTGAGAATATAAATGTGTGAAGGTGTTTTGAATGAGATCATGAGAGACAGCGCCAATGATTCTGCAGGAAATAAGAAGTGAGAAAAGCTGAACAGGAGCAAGACAGCTCTAGGTCAGACTCACAGGTGCATCAGATGAGGCACAGTGCTGACAGTCACAGGGAAAAAAAAAAACAGCAGCATGTAATGCCAGAATTGGGGGTTGCAGTGTGAAATGGATTTTTGGAAAGACACAAATAGCAATAAGAAAGGTGAAAAAGTAGATCTAGACAAATACAAGTCCAGGATTTCTCCAGTAAGACAGACTGCAAGTACAAAACTCCCCAAACACTTTCAGTACCTGTTTTGCTTTAATCTTCAAAGACGACTAGGAGATCAGGTGTTGAGCACAGCTGGTGATAAAAAAAAAACAAAATAAAGAAAAGAGTTTAAAATAAAACCAGCAAAATCCCAACACCACACAAAATTCCAACACACACAATGATAAGGGTTATCTTGCTGGAAGATAGATCTAGTTATTCTATCCCCCTTGATCCCAGAGCTGAAAAAACACACAGAAGAGAAAGCAAGAGGAGAAAACCCACATGGCAGGGGCCTGGTGAGTGCTCAGGTGCTTTTATCTCCCACCAGCTCAACAACAGAATTGTCACTTGGGTTTTTTACTCACTGCTATTTGTGAGGAGTTTTACAGGCAACCAGCTGTAATCCAGGCTTCTTTCTACTACAGAATTCTACGTTTTCACATCCTTTTGTTCCCATACCTACTGCTCCATCATATTCCACCCCCTGAGCAGTCAAGCATGTCTCACACTCCCATTTGGTTTGCAATCCCTCCTTTCCCACTCTTTGCAATAAAGGATGGTCCTTCACTTTGTTTAGGACAAATACAATCAGTGCTCACAGGAATAAATTTATTTTTAGAGAAAAAGTGCTGAAGTTGCCACTTTTGTGCTTCCCTGTCTAAGAGGTTCTCTGAGAAATTGGTGTCGCTCCTCCACAGAGCAACTCCGTGGTACGGCGAGCTCTCATTACAGGGATAGAAAATCAAATGAATCAGAAATCAGGTGTTGAGCATTCACAGCCCTGTGCTGGCTCTTCCTTCTCCTTGGAAGCACAGCCTCACCTAATTCCAAAGCCCCCAGCACTCCCAGCTGTGTGGTACAGCGTGACACAGGCGCGCAGCATCGCCTCGGAAGCGAGATGAGAAACACGGGTAGCTCTGTGACAGGGCATTTTCCACAATTCCCATGCTGATAAGCATTTGATGATGCAGAAGGTTACATAAATAGACAGAGGGATGAAGGTGGATAAGAACAGATGTGACACAGATTGACAAGCACATTTCGGGGTGCAGGTCTTACAGCACAGTCAGCAGAAGGCCCGAGGCAAAGTGGTATTTTATTAAAGTGAATCACATAGCGTGGAGAAAGGCTAAGCAGGGTTATCAAACCTTCTCCTTTCATCACACATAACAAGAAAAAAAAAGACTGCTGCTTACAATTCAAAGAAAGGTCTGACTCTTATGAACCTTAGCCATGGAATTCTCACTAAAGCTGCTGCTTTTACAAAAGGTCTTCTCTCTCCCACTGGCAAACAACAAAGCATCGGACTGTGTTCAAAAGTCCTCAAACTAAAAGCAAAGTAAGAGATTCAAAACCAAAATTCAAGCATGTCATAGAGCTAGAAATCAAAAAGCTGCAGTATAATTTGGCTGAGTGTATGGGATTTGTGCTTTGTTTTTTACTACAATCAAAGCTCTTCAGGTCCATGCCCTTTGTGATTTATCCATAAACAGCTGAGTTCTATTTGCAGCTGCTCAGTCGTAATTTGGGGGAAGTAAAGGACCTACTTTACCTGCCATAATGTAAATTTATTATGGAATTGCCTATTTTATCTCTAATTTATCATAGGAGAGCACAGGATCCCTGCAGCAGAAAGTCATCCAGTGGCTCACAGCTGCTGGGTGTAAGCGCTTAGCTTAACATCACTGAGCACCATGGTCTTCAACCTGCACCCTGCTGATCTTCCAAGGATGCTGGCCAGGCCTCAGCACTCACAACATCTGCAGCACTCCAGGAATCTTAGATGTTTCCAGACTTCTTTTACTCTTCTCCTCATACCTTTTGGAAAAAGGGTTTAAAGCTGGCAATAACCATGTGCACTCAGACGTGACATAAAAAGCATTCCCTGAAATCTCTTAATAAAACAAATATCAACCAACAGTAGGTCATTCAAGTCTGATAAGATCCCATTCAGTCTGAAAAGTCAAGATCTTGAAACAGACTCAGAAAATTCAAGATCTGAAAAAGGATTTCCCACTACTGATGTTGCATTAGCAAACTGTGTTTATAGATTCATTCTAATCTGGGTTTTCTGCTCCCAGTTTACTCTGAGAACATCAACCTTCCAACCTAAATTCTGCTATTTGCAGGTAGGATATTGCATTAAATTCACTGTGATTCCTTTGTGAAATTGGCAAACTTTGTTTTTTTCAAGAGAGAATAGCTTTTATAAATATCCCTCATCTTCAAAAGGGATAAATAATTTTAAAAATTCTCTGTGGAGAAACACATCTGGGCAGCTGCCTAGAAACATCCCTTCCTGGGAAGTGTTTGAATGCCTGTGGTGAAAGTGTGCTTGGACTGAATTTAATCCCTCTGAAGAGTCATGTGTACAGCTTTTTTTGATAAGCTGATGGTGAGGAAGGCTTCACCACACACTTCCATGCTGGCTCACTTGGATGGGAGCCAGGCTTTCCAAGAGATCCGCTGCCATGGAGAGAGATCATAGCAGGTTGACACATTTTCCAAGAGAGCACAGCACACAAAGTACTCCCTGTGCTTCTAAAGAGAGGCTTTCCTTGGAAAAATCCAGCCCAAAGGGAAGGGTGGGGGTGGATGGAGAGCTTGAGCCTTTCTCCTTACACTCTGAAAATGTAATTTCACAGGGAAAGGCTACACACAATCCCAGTGCCATTAGTGAATAGGTCAGCTTTCTGTGAAATAATAGCCATCTCTCAAAGACAAAATGTGTATGTATATCGAGCTGCTTATGTAAATGCATTATTTCAACAGCCTTTCCAATCAAAATTCTAGTTAGGATTTGTCCTGCTTAGGTATAAACTCGATTTATCTACCAAAGTAAACACAGCATAGAAATTATGTTATAGATTTCTGGGCTAGAGGTGTCAAGCAGAAAGTCTGAAGTGCATAAAACAGAATAAAGAATTAAATTCAGTAATCCAAACACAACTGCCTGAAGGTTGGGAAGAGCAGGTGGACTGAACAGTGCTAAGGATCACGCTAGGGAGTAAAGCTGGAATTGTTTGTGGATTAGATCTCTATTTTGGATAAAAATGACTTGACTGGCTACCCTAGAGGATCATGTTGGTATCACTTGGCTAGGTTTACTACTTGGAGTAAGGTTCAGACTATGAGCAGGGACCAGGAAAGCAGGGGCTAAAGCCCTAAGATGATGCTGGATTCTAGTGATGATAAATGAGAAAAA
This sequence comes from Parus major, assembly GCF_001522545.3. Taxonomy (NCBI): domain Eukaryota; kingdom Metazoa; phylum Chordata; class Aves; order Passeriformes; family Paridae; genus Parus; species Parus major. The sequence goes on along the minus strand of NC_031774.1, from coordinate 81,546 downwards.
AAGCTCTCTTTATACAGGAATTCAGAGCATATTTAATCTGGGCCCACTGCTCCAGCTGGACATTTTACAGAGGATGGTATTCCTAAATGTAACTCAAATTCCTCAAAATCCAACCTGAGTGAGAGATATATCTTTCTTCCATCTGATACATTCATGGCACAAGTTAACGATTTATTAATGATTTATAATTTAAATGGGAATTGCGAGTCACATGGCCAGGGATATATTAAGGGTTGAGGGGAAAAAACATCTTCAGGACTAGACCCTAAAAGAGTTTCTAGCATGGGAAGACAAATGACAGCCCAATGATCACAGCTGAGACTGTAGTCAGGGGTGGCACAAGAGAGGAGAACTCATGAAGCTGAAGCAGGCACTAAATCATAAAAGACATGCAAGACCACAGGTAAAAACATGATAAAAACATGATAAAAACACATAAGTAAGGTAGATACCTGAAATACATCTTGTACCAGCCCCATTTTAGCCCTGTAGGTCTTAGAAAGTCCAGCAGGCATTTTTGCCTCTCCCAAAGCCTGCAGAATGGACTGTGCCTTGCTGTCCACAGCACTGTCTCCACCCCTGGCAGCCCTTCGAGAGTCAGCCCTGCTCTCCACTGGGCAGATGCTCCCAAAATGAGAGCTGGAGGATGCAGGGCTAAACCAGCTGTCACTCCAGCTCAGGCAAGTACCAAGCAGCCCTACAACTGGGATGCAGCTTTCAGGAGAGCAGGGAGGCAGGAGTGAGATGAGTGCTGCAGGCTGAGAGCCTTCCAGGTGACCTGGGGACTGCAGACAGAGGTGCAAACAAGCGAGTCCCACTGCCAGGGTGGAAGATGGAATTTAGGTTAAGGCTAGAGCTTGGAAAAGGAGAGCATATGCAGCTGAGTGATAGAGCTTGACATGCTCACACAGCTAAAATAAGAGCTGGAAGAAGCAGGAGGGAGTGTAATGTCACTCCTTCTAAAGCTGGTATGAGACTGGTGGGTGCAGCTTGGGCTGTGGCTGGTCAGGGGAAGAGAAACTCCAGAGGTGAAAATAGCCATGGGTTGTCAGAGATGGGAAATCAAGACACAGGAATGAAACCATAGAGGAATTACTACTCCTGCTACAGCAGGTACAGAGCCCCTGGCAATAATCCAGAGGAGAGGTTAGGCTGGTTTAAAGTTAGGAATGCAGAGCTGGGAAGCTGAAATTGATGGTGATTGTTTAAAACCTCACATGGTAAAAATGAAGACTGCGGGGAGGAGAGGGAATTAATCTATCACTCTGTTTAAGACAGATACCAATTTATGGTAGCAAAAAGGCTGGATTTAGAAATAAGAGCCCCCAGAAGGCTGCTATTGCTCTTTGAGTGCTGAGCACAGCTAATTCAGTTTGAATTTGTCCAACAGCACAGGCTCTGCCTTCCCAAAAACCGAGCACAGTGGGAAAGGTCTAAAGGCCCGACAGAAATATCTGCCATAGAGGACTAAACTTCAGACTCAAGTAATTCTCCACACAAATATCACACAAAATCAATGCTTCCTAAAAGAGCAAGTAATCACCAGCAGTCTCCAATGAAGTGCTCTTTTTTTTTACCAGCTAACAGAGGTCTTCATCCATCATAAGTAGTGGTAGAAAAACATTGGCTTCAGATTTCAAGTACTACCTCTCTGGAATTTTTAAACATCTCTCAAAAGGTAGACCTTGTGAGGTTGAAGTAGTTAAAGGCTTGGACTGAGAAGAAAGAAGGGAACTGCTCATCTTGGAAGGGAAAACCCTCCAGTTCTCTCCCAAAAGAGCTCTGAACCATCCTCGTTTAGGACACTGTTAAAGGCTGTCTGCCACTGAGATCTGCAGGTGGACACAGCACCAGAGCTGCCTGTAACCTCAGGGTTCTGTGAACTCACCAAGATGATTGATAAAATGCTTTTCTCTAGTTAGAGACAGAACAGTAAGTTAGCTGCAGTTTGGCTAAAATTAGGTTAGTTATGGTTACCTCCCTCATGATTTAGTAAGGTTAATAGTAAGAAAACATACTGTATTAGCCAGATGTTCTCTGAAAATGCAGGATTTTTTTGTGCTTGGCAATGAGAAAGAAAAACTCATGGCATTTGTAGCATCCTACATTTCAGAAAGAAAATTTCTACGATTATTAGTGGGATAAAAACAAGGAATTACAGAATTGCCTTAAAAAGAAGGCTGTCAGAACCCTTCAGATTTCCACACACAGAAGCAGACACACAGATGACAATCCCATTCTAAAGTTTCACTCATTAATCTGACACCACATAAGGATATTATGGTATTATGATGTTTTAGTCCTTTCTGTTGGCATTTTCAGTTCTTCTGATTATCCACCCACCTTCTCTTCCCCCAAGCCCCTGAGTACCAGTGTTCACACTGTTTATAATCCAGTCTGCTGTAGTGCAGTTAAATACATCTCACTGTTTTTAATTTCACAACAGTTTCTTTCATAGTTCCAATGCTCTTAGACTCACAGTGCTTCCTCTGTGTCGCCCTGCACACTCCCTGTTCTTACTGGTTTTACTCAGAGTTGATGCTCAGCATCTTTCAGAACATAATCTTATTTTATAGACACAGGCTGTAATACCTCCTTAGGGTTTGTCTGGTTATTGCTGTTTGCTGTGAGATGAACAAAGGCGCTGCTGGGGCACCACAGGGTCTCTCCTGCAGCCAGGAGGGATGAGAGGAACCAGAGCAGAGCAGCTTCTTCCCCCCTCCATCCCCTGCCACAGAACATCTGCTGAATCTGCTGCACTGGACACAAATGGGAATTCAGCAGCTCCCAAAAGGAGACCACGAGACTTTTACAATTTACCCACACCTCTGGTTATCTTTGCTGTGTCCAGAGCAGCACTGTGCTGCCACAGACAGCCCAGTCCCACCTGAGTCCAGCTTGTTCTGAGTTTAGGAACCTCCCTCACCTTTATAAATCTCCCATAACAACCAGAGTGCTGTATTCCTAACCTCTCTTCATTAGGCTGTTGGCACCACTCTGGGAGACACCAGAGATGGCTTTGAGAGAACAAATTTCAGTGTTAAGGGCAGGATTGTGCAGATTTGAGATGGAGGAGCACAATTTTGGTAACAAGAACTACATTGCATAATCTTGGTATCAAGTATTCCTCCTGGTAAGTCTGAAACATCATCTGGCAGGGAGAAGAGAAGTCCATCCATCATTCCAATAATAATTTGAGATACAATAATTGGAGATACAATAATTTGAGATGCATTGCCACTGTTATGTTCACAACATAACTTTAAGGAAACTGGTTTATGGCTGTCCACAGCCAAACATAAAATGCATGAGCAGAGTCTGAAAATCTTAAATGCAATCAGTGGAAGACAAAATACTGAAAGCCACCCCTTTCCTGCAGCCATATGAAGATATAATGAGCAAGACAAAGAGTACTAGAAACTATAAAAGTAGGGTGTAAAATGATATTTGAAACTGTTTCATTTGCAACCCTGCACCCTTTTAATTTTATTTTTTTTTCCCTAGGGTAACAAATGTTATCACACTCCAGGGCTTCAGTTTAAAACAAAGAAGTAAAATCTGCAAACTGCACAATATTTTGTTGCCTTAGATCTACAAGGCATATCAGAAAGCCACAAATTCCACAAGGAAATTAGAGTGTAAGTGGACATGGAGAGCTGAGAGGAACAGCAAGCACGATGGATGCTGAAATGAATCCTCACTTGTATTTGCTAGAGTAAAGCAAGGTGTATTGAAAGAAGCCTCCCTGTTATGTTCTATTTCTCCCCCTGACAAAAATAATGAAGGTGATCCTCTCCACACATATGGAATTATAAAGAATTGGTCTGGCTGGTGTCTTAGAATATTTAATCTCTTTACATCAGCAAAGGGATTCACTCTCAGAGAAAGCACGCAGCAGAGTAAACGCTGTAATCTTATTCTTTAAAAACATGGTTGGCACAGGAATTGTCCATTTCACTCAGGAGGATGCAATTACATTTCAGCTTTCACGTAAAGCTGCTTCATGAAATTGAAAAGCCTGTGCATGAACAGGAACAGAACAGCAGGGAAAAAACAAAGACCGTGCCTGGCGATGGATCATTTCTCCTTTTCCACACAGTTTGAGGGAAAATAGCTGGCTGCACTGGGTGAAGATAACCTGCAGGAAGCAGGCTGGGACCAGGCTGATGACTTAATGGCAACAAGGAGTTTAGGACTGAAGAGTTCAGACCCCTGGGGAAAGCAGATAATCCAACCCTCGTGTCTGTGAGTAAAGACTTTATGAGCTACACAAGAGAAAAATAAAAACAAAACCAAAAAACAACCACAATAAAAAAACCAGCAAAAGATACAGAGAAATGGGAAGTCATCTTAGGTCTCAAGGGAAGAAGAAGAATCTTGTTAGTCAACCCTAATCCAGATGCTGGGACAAAAATAGAGAAGTCCCACTCACGGCTCTCTGTGCCAAAGCCTTCGAGAGACGGCAACACAAACTGCCAGCAACGCTTTAACTGAGCAGGTTTCTGTCAGGAAATGCCAGTGTGTTCATTTGCCTTAGGAATGCTCATAAGAAAAATAAACCTTCTGAAACAGTCAAGGAGAAAAGAATTCCCAAGGTGGGTCTTTGTTCCTCCCTCCCAGCTGGATATGGGAATGGGAGGAAATTCATACAGAAGGAGGAGGTATCAGGCATTTCCTTCAGGGTGCTCTCCTCCCAAGATCACAGTCTTTGGTTTGATGAAGACAGTCCCACTTTTATCAGCAAAACCAAAAAACTCCAAAACACTCTGAAAAAACGCATATTTTCTGCCCATGCTAGGACAGGAGCTATCATGGAAGTCCTCCAGATTTCTAAGACATTTCTCATTTATCTCTGGTTGCATGATTATGAAAAAAAGGAAAGTTTAAATTCAGATACAAACTGTAAATAAAACTTTCAGGTCAGAAACTCCCAGCTTAAGAAATTACACTCTGATTATGTAAAGCTACAGTAAGTTAATTAACATTTATTAATCAATGTTAGTTTCAATGTGAAAAGCAGCAAATCCAGTCCTCAGAGACTGTTTCTACATCCACACAAATATGGCTTATGTAAATGTAAATATATATAAATCTTGACCTGTTAATTATCAAGGTCTTCACTGTGCAGTTTTAGATACTTTGATCAAAGGTTAAAAAACTCCTGTGAGAGACAGATGAGCATTTGGAAAAAAAACATGGTAATTATATTTTATTATAATTTCTCCTTGTTTTCTGAGTATCAAGTTGTTGGACAGAACAAAAAGTTCAAAGATCTTTTTGATGAATATCTTCAAAATGTCTTGTTGCCATCAATAACGAGAATAAACTCGTGTACCCTTGATATTTGGCATGTCTGCCAAGGAAGAGCAAAGTTATTACCAATAACATCTTTGTTATGTAACCTAGAGAAATTTCAGTCATCATTGACAGGCCAGTGAGGAGAATTATCAATAAAAAATCCTATCACACATTCTTTAGTTTGCTCACATTTGTACTTTGATGAGGTATACACTGAAAGGTAGACATCCCTGACTGGTTCAATCATTTTGCATTTTTGGAGTAAAATGAAAAAAGGGAAAGTGTGCTGAGTTCACTGTGTGGTTCAGAGGAGCTGTAAAGGTTTCACCTGCTAATCCTTTGGTTCTGTGCCACACTGCAGTGCTGAAGTGAACCCAGGGTTACAATGGAAACACGAGATGTAGAGGACAAGATGAGATCCCTGGAACTAAGGGATTTAGCTAATTGAACTAATTTAGCTTGAACTAAAGCCCCCAGACTCCACAAAGCTGCACTGCACTGGAACACACCAAACACAGGCACCCCACAGATCTCTTTGTTTTTACCCAAATTTGGGAGTAAATGCCCCTGTACAATGTGGAGAAAGTCACCTCAGTTTCACTGCTCCTCAAGGAATTTGGTGGGAGTTGCACTGGATATTGAATTACCTGATGGGAGCTGCATTTGGGAGAGTTAAGATGACCTTTTGTGTTTTCTCTAAACTTAATACACATTCAACAGCAACTGCAAAGGCTTGCTTATTTATTCAAGAAAAAAAAAAAGATTGTAAATCAAAATAAATTTTTGCTAAGCTAAACCACTTTTGGGACATCAATGTAAAGCGCTTTTGCATGATTTTCATTCGAGACAAAAATGTGTTCTCACTTAAATTCTTTTCTTATCTGGTTAGATTGCCTTCTATTGCATAGAAAACTGCATTTACTTTCCTGAGTGTTGTGTTGATTATATTTTGCCCCATTTTTCTATGTAATCATACTCAATTTCTATTTGAAGAAGCCAGAAAACCTGGCCAGAAAACCAACAATTTTTTCCAGTCATAACACCATTCTCTTTTAGAAAAGCTTGTGAAACCTATTTCTTTTAGCTTTTTCTCAATGCTTCCAAATCATTGTTTTGTAAGATTATTTTTTTGTTTCTTTTTTTTTTTTTTTTTTTCTTCCTGGAGAGTCTTCAACTCATCTTTATCTGAAATTGTAATATCCAAAACTTTCATTAGATGAAGCATCAGCAGTTTTGAACGGGGATGATTACATCCTTTGTCTTTCATGCAATATTCCTCCCCATAAACTGCAGAGTCACATTTGTCTCTTTTTGCAATAGCTTCACGTTGTCAGTGTGTTTGTTTTTCCCCCACGAGCCCGTGTTTGTGCTCCAAACCCTGCTGCAGCCAGCACGAGCACGGGGTGGATAACTCATTCCTCACCTTCTATTTTCTAACATGGGGGCAAGAGGCCACTGATTTCCACACAAAATCCATGGAGTCAGGCACATGCCTCAGCAAAATTCAAACTAAGGAGATTTCTGGCATCAACCCACTCCAAACACCGCTGCAGACACAGCCCAAGGGAACACTGATTTCCCCAGGCTGAAAGGTGGGCTCCATCACTGGAATAGTGTTTAGAATCCTCTCCCAAAGGCAGGCACTGCTCCAGGGAGCTTAAAATCAAAAGCCATAGTAGGCAAAACAGCAGGATTTCAGTCTAACAGCACCTTGCATAGATCACATTTGAAAAGGGGAGGCCAGGAGTTATTTCATCACAGAAAATGTTGGGTTTTTTTCCCCACAGGTTCTGGCTCACAGAACAACTTAACTTAGAGATGGCCTGTGCCCTCTGCCTTGCTAAAGCAACCTGAACTCTTCTGGCTGCAGAGATATTCCTGTGTTGAAAAGGAATGAAAATCTCAGTGCCTAAAGAAGAATGAACACGACTCTGAAAGCTAACAGCAGCTGACATAGGCTGGAGAACATTTCTGTGACAGCTCCAACATTTAACCAGAGAAATATGGAACATGAATCTCAATTTCCTGTGTAGTGTTTTAGTGTGGACTTTAGTTCCTGGAGTAATTAATAGCAAAACAAACCCTTCTCACACAGGGTTTACTAGGTGCTTACCTAGCTCCTTTGCAGGGAACTCATGTTTTCCAGAGAGTAATCACTTGTCAGAATTTATTTTTACCATAAATCCTGCTGTAATCTGAAAGTTCAAGTGCTAACGATTGTCAGTTTTCCCTAGATTTAGGCAACAATGTATTTTGGGAGTATGACTCAGGAAAACATTCACATGACCAAGAAAAGCAGGTGGCCAGGACCTACCACATAGCATCAGCCTCATCAGAACATCCTCAGAGAAGGAAAAATAGCTCCTAGCTGTTTTTGGGAGATGATCACAGGGTGGAAGAAAGAACTGTCCTAAGGTATAGATTATAATTATTACAACAAATAAAGCAAACTGCAGGGACTTTTGCCTCAGCATCACAAAGAGATATATATATTTTAAAAGCACTACTCTGCTGATGGAAGTGTTTCTATTGTGTTGTCATAAGTCTTGAAAAAAACTCATTTACATAAGGGTCATAAGTTTAAATTATCCTGTGCCAAAGAAACAGCTTACCTGGTTCTCCCTCAAAAGTATCCCAGCAGCACAGCTCTTTTATTCCCCCAATGTTTTGACTGCAGTAGGGGAGAGGAGCTGACAGTCTGTTGGGAAGGGAGATGCCCAAATCCCATAAAACTCTCCATCTCATGCAGATTTATGCCCAGCTCTGGGCCCTGAGGCTGGCAGACATTGCAGTGAGGTACCACTTGAGTTACAGCTGGGATTCCTTCCTCTCCTCCTTCAGCTGGACAAAAGGGATTTCTTATTCAGCTGAAATAAAAGCTGGGCAGTTTCAAGGTAGGTTTTTCATCCTTAGCCAGAGGTTTGAGGAAAGGATTCTGCCTCAGGATCAGCACTCCAGGAGCTGTCCTGCCTCACACTGACACCTGGGAAATATCTGACTTTAGGGTCATGGAAATATCTGGGAAATATCTGACTTTAGGGCCATGGAAATATCTGGGAAATATCTGACTTTATGGCCATGGAAATATCTGGGAAATATCTGACTTTAGGGCCATGGAAATATCTGGGAAATATCTGACTTTAGGGCCATGGGCTGCTCCCTTTAACCAGAACCAGAGGTGTTCTGGTGCTTGAAACTGTGTGCATGCACGTGCTTCAACCCTGATTTGAATTCCTGCTCGTGGCAAAAGGGATTGCACACCCAACCTCTGCCTTGAGCCCAGAACAGACACCATTTCTACATTTCCTACCTCAAGAATACCTAGCAGAAAGCATATTCTTGACTATTTTTAACCAATTCTGTCCTCTGGATGGACTCTAGTTTATTTGATTATATGCTAATCAGATATAAAAGGAATAAAAAATTTTAATCCATCCACAAGGAGACTCATGGATGTGTTTTACTTGTAAGCAGAACCCATCTGACCTGCCACTTAATTCAAAATTTTCTAGATTTAGCTATCTTTTCAAAGTTCATGACTACAGAAACACTAGTGATATCTGTAATTTACAAAGCATTAACTTACATGAATCAAAATGAGTTTTTTTTTTCCTTGGGTATTAAGAATTTGGTTTGGGTTTTGGGTTGATTTGGGTTTTTTTTCTTTTTTAGGTTAAGGTTCTGTTATCTCTTTAAGTTCAAGGATCAGGGGCCATATCCCCCTCACTGAAAGTTACTTCCTTAGCATTCTCTTAAAAATTAATCATAAAACCACCAAACATTTTTATTTCTTGCTTTTGGTTAGGAAATGTTAATATGTAGCTGTAAGCAGCTGAGTGGAAATACATTAGCAGAGCTTTCCTGCAGTCCACATGATGACTGAGCTCAGATATTTACTCCTATGAACTATTCCACTCAGTGAGATTGTCAATAAGAATTAGTTATATAAAAGTTTACTAGACAGTGTGATAACAATTTTCAGACTTTATATATATATATATATAAATATATAAATATATATATAAAAATATTTATTTATTTATTTTTTTATTTTTATTTTTATTTTTTTCAGATGATTCTGCTTTTTGAACTAAGAAAAAAGTGTTTTAGAGGTAATAACATTTACTTTATTCAGTGGTTTTAAGAAATGATGAGCATGGCTCAGGTTTCATACAGACTCCAGAATACTGGCTAGAGTCTTACAACTATAATATTTTTCTGGGCAAGCTACTTTCAGTGACAGGTATTGCATCATCATTCCATCTTGCAAAAAAATGGGCTCTATATTTTATAAATTTACAAATTCACAAAATTATATTGGCTTTTTGTATTATTTATTGGCTGCCAATGCATAAAATGCAGGAGCAGCTCCTATTGTTATTGTCTGGCTCCCACTAGCATGGGATAAATAACAAATATACAAATAACAATAAATAACAAATAAATAACAAATTTCAGGGTAAGTTAAGACACCCCATTTTCAGGAGGCTGTTTTCTGACATCAAACTTTTATCTTGAATTTGGGTACTCCAGCAGGTGAGGGGAGGAGAGTAGGAAGAGTGTCTCACACTTAGCATGATGACTCCATCAACTTTCATTGGGCTATCTTCAACATTCAGGTCCGAAGTGGAATTCTGATTTATTAGTGTAGCAGTCTATCTATGGCTCCCCTTGGAAGCAGGAAAGTCCTTCAGTGGTTCTTGTGTGTTTATTTGCAAGAACAGAGAGCTGGGGCTCAGAGATGGAAAGCCAGACAAAATTGCAGAATCCAAAGGGGAGATAAAAACCACTGAGTGCAGAGACAGGACTTAAAATCCATGTGAGCAGTCAATAACCAAAACCACAAACCACAGACTTGGGAATTCGACAATTCTCCTCAAGCTCAATTCACTCTCAAGGCTGAATTATTCAGTACAAGTCTTTTTTTTTCTCCCAGCAGACTTTGCAAAAGCTGTCAAGGAAGAGATTGTCAAATTAGAAGGCAAATCAGAAGAGATGTGTTTTCCTCCCTCTTTCCCAAGTTTTAAGGAAGCTTTCCTAAGATAGATTAAAATTGCATGTGACAAGCTACAGCACCCAGAGTAGTCTCTATTAACAATGTGAATGGTATAAAGATCAAGGAAAAAATGGTAATCTGTTGTAAAGAGGTCATGGAAGCAGTCCATCATATCGAAGAGCCTGTGCTCATGTTAAGCTGTTTACAGTCTTCTGGGCAGAATCTCCTACTTTGAGCTTGCAGCTTTTCCTTAGGCAGTGAAGTTTTGTGCAATGCCCAAAAGAAAGACAGAACAAGGGGAAAAAATGAAACAAAAAACCTCCCTGAAGAGCTGCAGTCTTGTTTTTGCTCATAACCTTCATTCAGACAACTCATCCATTATCCACACCCCTTCAGCTCACTCTGCACAACGTAGCTGAGTCCCAGTTGTACCAGGACATTGGCTGTCAGATGTACACTCCGAATCCTCTGGTACAGCACAGCTTCTAGTGACATTTGATGGCATCTCAGTGCTTTGACACACTTTTCCTCTGCCCAGGAGGGACACTCTGCTCTTCCTTCAGGACCTGCTGTCAGGAAGCTCCCTACCATCACTCAGAAAAGCCCAAAATGACATTTTACTCATTCTGACATGGGAACAGCTCACAGGCCTCCTGCAGAGGAAACTACAAAGATCAGTACTATCCTAGCACTTAACACTGTTTTATGCATTAAAAATCTGAACAGATGCCAATAAACGACATGTGAGTACAAATAAAAAGCCCTAAGATTTTATAAAAACCGTGATGAGGATACACTGCTATCCCTTCCTTCATCAGAGTATGTAATTCTGATCTCAGAATCTTCAAATCACTCCATTGTACTCAAGGACAGCTATTTTTTCATGTCAACATCATCAAAGTGAAGATACCACCTTCCCTTTAGTTCACACTAGCCTCTTTCCATATGACCTCTAGAAGTCAGCGATGAGGGGAAGCCCAAATGGGGACATCCCTATTTTCTAACTAGCCTCCCCTTAAAAGCGTCCCTAAAACCTTTTGTGAAGAATAACTAACTCATCTCAGGAATGACACTGCTCTGAAAAGCACCACTTCAAAAAAAACTCAGTTGTAGTTACCCAGATTTCCATTTCTTGTATCTTTACCTAAGCATTTTCTACTTTTCAGCAGCAGCAGGAGATATATCCATTAAAAATAGAAGGGTAACTGTGTATGAGAGGGAGAGTGAGGCAGAAAGTCTGGCACAGACAGTGACAGAAAGGTTTTGATAGATGTATGAATCCTTGAGCCTACCATGGCATTTCCCTTCTCCAGCTTGGACTACAGGAGAGGCCTTTGGTGAAACAGCCTCCTTTAACCACAGCAATGTTCTCCTTGTTTTCAATCATTTTTTCCTCCTATTTAACTACAGATTCACAAACTTTGATTTCTTGGGGTGGAAAAAAAAAATAAAATTGTGTTTGTTGTGTTCTGTTAGTGACTTAGCTGCTCTGTGTGTTTTCTTGATTTCCTGAAGTACCCCTGGCCTCCCTTCCTCTTTTTTTTTTTTTAAAGAAAAAGGTATTCCCATCATGAGCTATGCCCAAATGGGCAAATATATATCAAACAATTATAAATACTCAACACAAATGCCTGATAAGTTGTGCTTGCAGCATAGCCATAACAAATATTCTGATGCAAGCTGCCTTACTTGCTGCCAGAGATGCATTTGTTTCATGAATGCCTCAGCTTTGAAGGTGACTTCATTGCCAGCAATCTTTGTGTTGCTGCCAGAACACTGGGGAAAAGCTTTATTTCAAGAAAAGAAAGACTAAAGTGTCAATTGACGATGACAGAACTGCTGTAGGTCAAACAGTTAAACTTATTCTGGCTCTGTGTGTAGCAGGCTTGGGGAAATCTTTTTCTGAGTATTGTGTGAGGGCAGCTCTGAGCTAACCAGAAAAGAAATAGACTTACTGTGGTCAGTACAGGTTGTAACTCTCAGGGTAAGGTTAATAAGAGCATCCCACTGCATCATTCAGTGACCTTCTAGGACCAAAGTTAATTAGTGCAGCACTCATTAGGGATCTCAAACGTAACCTGGTCCCCTCGACTGGGGAAATCTGCAGCTGACACAGGAGTGAAGCAGGAGTGCCTGCAAGAACACAAACACACAATCAATGATGAGAAAATGGCAGATATAACCCTGTTCTCACAGGCAAGATCTCACAGGAAGGAAATGCTGCACTTGCTTTGAGACACAGCTGATTACATTCACTGCTCTTCTCTCCAGAGACACAGGCTTTTGCTCACACAGTGCACTTAGAGCTCAGAGCTTTGGACAAAATTTACAAGCAGTGATGTCCAAATAGTTTCTTTCCTCCACCAGACTGAAAAATTTCCATCTCCCAGCACCTCTATTATCTCAGCACCTTCAAATTGCTGCTATTTAAAAAAATGAAGGAAGATTTTAGTTATAGCAGAAGGATAAAGAAATTACCTCTTCACCACCAGGCTGTCCAGAGCTCAGTCTGCAGCAAGCCCAGATCCCAAGCTAGCAATGAGCTTGTGGTCCCACAGGATAAAAACCACACTCTGGTAAATGCATTAATATCACTTTGCAGCTGATATATTTGTCTGTCCTGGACAGAGGTCAAGCTACAGAACAGCACAACCATCTTGGTCAATGCCAAACTACCAAATTACATCCAAATAATATGCAAAGTAATATAAAAATTATAGTCAAATTGTATGTGGTAATTCAAAATGTGGTCAGACGTGACCACTGGCCTTTGTGCTTTTCAGATCTCTGTCAGTGATCTTTGACAGCTCCTCTGTCCTCCCTCCTCTTGGACATGTCACCAGCACTGGCCTGGACTTGATTTTGTGTTACAAATGAGAAAGTTTATATATGAGCCTCTGGAGAGTTTATATATATATATGAATAATTTAATAACCCTCTTGAACCTGTCTTTTCCCTAAAAGACATTCTGGTACCTCTAGCTCTACCAAGTTCTTTAAAATTTTCCCCTTCTTCACTGCAGCAGAAGTGCTGAAGCCCAATCCTTACGTTTCAGAGAAAGAGCTGTGACTGACGGTACCTCTTACCAATTGTCTTTCTCCCTGCATGCTTGGAGAAACAAACAAATGGCATTGGTTTTTCCAGCACCAAGACAAATATTTGTGTGGCATTTATTGAGACAAGTAGAGAGCTTCATATAATTATGATGGGAAAACATACACTGATGTCATCAAAATCTCTGGCCCTCAAAAATATGATTACAGTGGTAACAACTGCAACAGCAACACATTATTTTATTGTCTATTATTAATTCTTAACAACAACAAGCCAGCCTGAGCGAGTTGCCCGATTACTGGTGGAATTATGCCTGGCTTATACAATCGTGTTTTACAAATATCATTTTTCTAATAAAAAGGGGGGGTGGAAGGGGGAACACCTTTCAGACAAAAGCGGTGTTGCCAAAGCAGTAGGAGGCAAGTTGTATTAGTAAATAAGTTTTCTTATTAATACCCTCTCCTTTCCCAAAAAGCATCTCATTTCGATGATACACTTTTTTTTTCTTTAAGAAGGAAAAAAGCTTCTACTAGAAGACGGTGCTATTTCTGGAACCGTTATCAGCAGTCTTTAAACAGGAGGCTGAACATCCACACCAGTCTGAACTTTCTGAGCTCACCGCGGCCTTTGATATTTGCCTAAACTATTATAAAAGGGAAAGAGAGGGAAAAAAAAAAGGAAGTTAAATGGAGCAGCCAGTTCTCAGCTTCTCCCCTCATGACACCCACCAGCCTCCCAGCCTACAAACCCAGAAAGCGAAGCAGCACCTTACGAATCTCCTACTTGTCAGGATAAACATGCCTAATGGCAGACATCTCCTCAGCCCCCACCTCCTCCGGGAGGGCTCTCCTGCCCTCCCCTCCGGCTATGCCTGGGTCCCAAGCGCCTGAGCTTTCCCAGCCGTGCTTCCAACTCTTTTTCAACCCGTCAACATGAATCTGCTGAATGGAGACACCGTTCCGCCCGGGCTACACCCCCGGCATCTTCCCCTCCCGACTGCGAGGGCAAGCGTTCCGGATAGCGAGGGGTTCGGATAGCGA
>NC_031774.1:41773-66583 GCF_001522545.3 Parus major | reverse complement strand
GGCGGCGGGCAGCGGCGCGGCGCCTGACCGCGGGGCTCCGCTCCGCTCCCGAGGATGCTGCGGGGCGATGCCCGGCGACAGGGAGGACGAGATCTGCCAGAAAGCGCTGCAGCTGCTGGCCGAGCTGTGCTCCGTCGGGGCGGTGGACAACGAGAACTGCCGGGATTTCATCTACTACCTGCGGGACAGAGCCCGGCCCCGCCTCAGCGACTCAGGTACGGCCGCCGCCCTCGGGAGCGCGGGCACCGGCGGCCTCCCTCCGGCCCCGGCCGCGGGAGGAGGGCGAGCTGCCCCGAGCATCCCCGGGCTGCCGGGAGCCGCGGGGAGAGGCCTGCCGGCAGCGGGCGGCCGCGCAGGGAAGGAGCTGGCGGGGGATGCTCCGGTGCCGCGGGGCTGGGGAGGAGGGTTTGCCTGGCGCGGCCCGGGGGAGCACGGCGGTCCGAGCTCGGTGTACCGGGCTCGGCTGTGGCTGGCCGGGATGCGGAGCCCGAACCCGCGGCGGGTGCGGCAGCGCGGGGGGCGGGCGCGGAACTTCGCGCGGAGGTGCTCGGAGCCGCCCTGGCCGGAGCCGCCCTGGCCGTGCTGCAGTGCCGGGGAGCCGGGGCTGCCCCGCTGCCCCCCCGGCACTCGCGGAGCTCGGGGTGAAGCGCCCCGGAGCTTCGTTCGTGGCTCGGTTTAAGCGGAACGCGGTTTAACCCAGCTCCCCTGTTTCCGTATGTCGCGAGATAAAAAACCCGTTCCTCGCAGTTCTGTCGCAGATATTGGGCTGTCGGTCTGACAGGATGCACACCGGGGTGGTTTCTGTGGGTTTGTCAGGTTTATCGTGGCATAACGCTCTTACTTTAAAACTTTAACTTAAGGAAGCTTTCTCATAAGGAAGCTGAGCTCCAGCTGCACAGAAACGTGAAAAGATTGAGGATCTGTCTCTGGACGCAAGGGAAAGGCAAATTGCAGTTTAGAGTCGGAGCTTATTGTATTTATTTTTGCATCATCGAGTTGAGTTTGCTCAGTGTGAGGAGAAATTTAGTGAGTTAAGGCAGAAGTTGATAGACATTTGCAGTGCTGGGAAGCCTTGCTGTTAGATCAGCCAGTCATCGCAGCACAGTGTTCACTGCTTCATTATTCTCTGAAATAAATCAGTCCCTTCAGCATAGGGCAGCCTAACGACACTCTATTCTTAAATACTTTCCTGTAATTCGGTAGCTTGAAGTAACACTCAGAGTGCAACTTCCTGACAAATCCTCGGATATGCAGAAGGCCTGGAGAAAACAAGTACAACTAAGTGAAAAAAAAAAAAAATGTGGAGGAAAAAGATGTGCTGTCACCAATAAATGAATAAGGAATTTTCCATCATTCAGTTTGCTTGTATCCATAGCTATTTGCAGCCGCTCTGGCTTTTCACTACTTAAAATATTCAAATTGGAGTGATTCATGCAATGTTTGATAGGGATTCTTTAAAAGTAGGCAAATTTAATTGTTTGGTTCATATAGGCAGATTTAATTACTTTGTTCATATAAGCAGTAATTTTTAAGACAGACACCTGTGATTTTCTGTAATTTTCATTTACTAAAGGATCAGGCACGTATTTGTATATCAGGTCATGATTCCAAAGCCGTCTATTTGAGTCAGTGCTCACTTTGGATACGAAGCTACTTGAGATGCATGTGGAGACTTTAACCTCCGCCACTTGGATAACAGCTTTTCGGATTTCTTTCAGAAGCTACCTGCTTCTTTTTTTTTTTTTTTTTTTTCACCAGCCTCGGGCAAAAAGAGTACCTGGCATCTGTTTGGGAGTGATTTTAAAACACGGTGTGCTCAGTAAAAATTTATCACCTCTACCTAAAGACGAAGGGAAAAAAAAAAATTTGAAAAAAAGCGTGTTTATTTCTACCTGTGTTGCTTGAACTGTTATTATACAACAGCCTTCTGGTGTTGTTGTGAACCTGCTCGATTACACAGAGCAGCAATCCTTAACCTTCAGCAGCCAACGTGCAACAGCAGTGAGCAATTCTGCTGCAGGCAGCATCTTCCCATTGGCCTCAATCTGGACCTTTTCATTTTTTTGCAGCTGCAGCCGGTCTCAGAGGGTCTTAGCAGGCAACGTGTTACCCATAAACCCTGACTTGGGGAATACTTCTGCCAGGCAGGAATTTGTTCCTTTACCTAATCTCCTGTTTCTGTGGTTAGAATGTATTTATTGTCCCGGTTTGGCCGTGCAGGTGGTTTGTTTAGCTGGTGCTCAGTTGTGGGCTGTAAGGAGACAGCGCACATGACTTCCAATGTCAAAATCTTCCAAAATGAAACAACGCACAGTGAAAGGGCAGGAAATACGCTGAGCAAACCCAGCTTGCTTTTATGTAGTGAGTTTCATTGACTTAACAAGGGCAGAACGGCATTCAAAAGCCCTGACAGCTGATCCATTCCCTTTGCAGCCGCTAGAGGCTTAAATAGGGATGTGAGGAAAAGTGGTGCTGAAGGACAGCGTCTCCTTATTTCACAACTGGGCAAAAGATGAGGCTGCCTGTCCTTGGTGCAGCTTCGTGCCCCGCTGGCTGTGAGGCTTCAGTCAGACCGGGTAACTCTTAGGCCACCCAAAGCAGCAACCTGGAAAGATCTGCAGCATCAGAGTGGAGAAAAGCACACGGTTAAGTCTCTGAAGAGGTGCACGACTGGGTGTGGTACGGGGGTTAACACGTGGGGACACGCTTTGAAAAGTGTTGCTGAAATAAAGTCACCACTCACCTAAACCCAGGGACACGGTGGGGACAGTTCTGCAGCACCTTTGGCCGAAGCCAGTCGTGGATTTTGGCTCTGCGCCCTGCCAGGACCTGTTAGAAAAACCCACCCCTAACTGAGGCAGGGAGGGAGCCCAGGGGCTGCTGAGCCTGGTGCCCGCGCTGGTGTCCAAGCTCGGGCTCCTGGTGCCCCTCAGTCCCATCACGGAGCAGCCAGGTCCCTGGAGATGCTCTCCTCTCTTGCTGACATCTGAAGCACTCTGTGCCTCCCTGGGTGGCTCGGCCAGGAGGGGACTGGATGCTCCTGGTGCACGCCACATCTTCCTTTTTCGGTTTTTCAGTAGATTTCAGCAGTTTTCCCCTGTTGTGGGGAGTGCTGTGCGTGCTTCGAGCTCCAGTTTAGGGGCGACTGAAATGTGGGTTTAACACTCTGGTCCACTGGATTTCAAGGGTGACAAGAGTGAGTCAGATTTTAAAGCTTTCCAGAAAGCTAAAGATGCAAATTAGGCATTTAGTGAAAAATCTTCAATTAGTTCAATAAGACTTATATGTCAGAGCAACCTTGAAAATCCCAAAAGGCATCCTTAAGCATTTAGATACCTTAATAAGCTGACTCGTTTTCTGTTCCATTGTAAAATGTCAATAATATTTCTGTATCACAGAAGGGCTTTATGAGGGTAAATTGCAAAGTCTGAACACATTAAGTGTGTAATACATTCATAAAGGAGAGTCAGATGGACCTCTCAGAGATACTCAAGTAAAAACAATGTTTGTCGTATGGGCATTTGAAAACAATCACTCAAGATCGTGGAATAACATCCCATGACACATGATAAAGCAAATATTGTAAAGGAGGAGTGAGCAGAAGAATTCCTTCAACGTGCAAAAAAACCCAAAAAATCCAATAAACGAAAACAGCAACAACAAAACCATGAAAGCAGAAAATCTTGATAGAGGGACTGACCATTAAAAGAAGAATTAAGACAAAAAAGCTGCTGATGAAGATGAGGGTCTTAACAAAAGTCCAGATCACTAATCATAGTGAATTTTCATTAATTTTGTAGTGGAAAAATGAATATAAATACAAAGTAAAGTTTTCTTTTGTATTGCTTTGGATTGCATGTCTTGGTGATGAGCCATCAGGGTCTTATAATATTGTTAATTATGTTCTTTCAAATTGACTAATAGATGCTAAAGCAGAACATGTGATGAATATTGTGGGCATAGTGATGGCCATTAGGCAGAAAGTGTTTTACACTTTACATAAGTATGAGACCAATATTTCACAGTGACAGAAAGCCAGATTTCAGTACTTGATGGTGGTAAAGATAGTTGATAGTCAAGAAATAAAAACACATGGGAGTGGAAATGGGATGGATATTGAAGACTAAATGTCAGAGAAACTGCAGTTACGGTCTTGCAGTAGAATTTCAGCATTTTATGAATCAGTACTTTACTTTTTAATGTCTACTTTCAACTTCAGGACAGAGGAAAAAAAAGCACAAAGAAACAAAAAGCCAAAGAGGCACAAAGGTGTCCTCCCAGCCCTCTTTGGAATGTGAGAGCCAAGGTTTGCTGTGCAGACTGTTGTTCCAGTAGACTGCTCATTCCCTACAAAGCAATTAAATCCTACCCCAGAAGGTTTCCCTTCAATTCAGAACCGAGTTGAAAAGCAAAACCTGTCTTCAGAAAGTAGTTTGATTCCTTAAAAAGGTATTTTTAAATCTCCATACCTTAAATTACTTCCTGATTTATTCCCACCTCACCCCCCAAGTCTTCCAGGAGCATATCATGCTGCAGGTTTGCATCAAGGCACTAAGATTTGTCTAGATAAATGCAAAAAGCATTTACAAGTTTTAAAGACATGAAGAACATTTGAGTGGGTGAAATAACTTCCAGTGTGTTTTTTCCTTTTATTTTCCTCGCCTTGAGCCACTGCTTTCCATATTTTTTAATTTCCTTTTCCTGATAGTATTCAATGTGTCCCACTAGTGCAAGACTTTGTAGGGTAGAGGACAAGTGAATGATATTTCCTCTCATGAGGTCAAATGAATGAACACATGTGAGGCCCAAGTTCCTTTGGGTTTTGAGAACCAAAGTGCTCTTTCCAGAGCTGAAAAAAATACAATGCTGTTATGTATTTTTGACTAAAAATAGGTATTCATTTTCTCTTTGAAAAGTCAGGTACAAGTCTGAAGAAGGTAAGAACAATTACTTCCTGTTGCTTGCATTCTAAAACGTTCTGCTAGTTTAATTCTCTCTAAACAAGGAAGCTCTCAGAGACTTTCCTGACATACTGGAAGAGTTTTAAATAAGTTTTTTTCCTTCAAATCTGTTTTAGAGAGCTAAATTTTGAAATAACTTACAGGAAAGAGAAAATCACGGTCAAAGTAAATGGGCTACCTGTGTACTTAATAATGGCTTGAAACTATAATTAAGGTAAATTAATTTAAAGAAAAGTAAAGATTTTCATTTATTGCAACCACATGTAACATTTTCCTGGAATGCATTTTTGTTCTTTTTGTGGGTAACCTAAAGAGTTGGAGGTGTTTAAGTTATGATTTCCTGTTCAGAACCAGAGAAAAGGACGACTGTAAAGATTTTCCTCATGATAAAACCGAGCTTTGATCAGGCTGGAGCACACTCACGTTAAATACTCTTCAGATATGAAAAAGCCCTGCTCTGCTGAGATCACTTCATATTTTCCAGCCCTGCAAAGGACCTGCAGTGTAGCAGCACTTTAACCTGAGAGGCCAAACATGAGGAGGTTTTCTCCAGTCCCTGTGAGCAAACCTCCCTCCACTGCTGTCCCGTGGCTGCTCCTGGACACTGTGGGGAGCAGAAATGTTTCAGTCTACGAGAAAAAGGCAAAAGGAAGGCGGCTTCCAGCCCTCCCTGGCCTCCACATCCAGATTCAGTGCAGGTGTGGAAAGCAGGAGCTTTCTGGGGCTTCCATTTCCATTTTGGTTTTAGTCCTCCCTTGTGTGGGGACTTCACCAAATGTTTGTTGTTTATGGTCTGCCCTTACACCCCAAAACTTTACTGATGTCTAACACTGTGTTAAATCGACTGATGCCAGCTACACCCCTCTGTATTTAACAGAAAAAAATGTGTTTACTGCTAGAGGGCACATATATAAAAATAATATTTATTTCCTGAAGTCATTGCAAGCCCATTTTGTGGAGTAATGCTGCAAGTTAGAATAACATGCTAACTGAATCAGAAATCAGTTATCTCTACACATGCAAGTTTATGCAAGTCTCTTCCAAGTGTGCAGTGAACATTAAGGAAAACGGGTTATTTGCGAGTAACAAAAATATCTATCACTGAAATCAGCCTGGAGAGTAATGACCTTCGAAAATCAGGATGCCTGGATAACATCCAGTCTGTCTTACACCTGAATTCCCATCCTAAGTGCTGGTTTTGCTGATGAAGAGCAGGAGGTTAATCCAGCCCTTGGACACACAAACTGGTTTTGCCACTAAATCTTGATTTGTCGTAGCTCCTATTTCAATGGGATTTGTCCATTCCTCATAGATGGGGCTGGAGGGGAAGGAATTTTCTAATTATGCTTCTCTTCGAGTTCCCCTTAATCTTTGGGCAGGCCACAGTTTACATTTGTCACAAAAAGCTTCAGCAGAGGTGTTACTGGAACAGATTTATGGGTTATTAATTCCTAAAAACCCCATGTACTTGTGTTACAACAATGACATTTTTAGAATTTTATGATGGTAAAACACTGAATTGTTAGGTATTTGTGTGATCCATGCATTTAGTGACCCAACTACTAATGATCAGCCACGTGTTCCCCCAGATAGCTTTCTGGAAAATTCCTTTCCAAACTAATTTGTGTGAGTTTAATTACACTGACAATTCAGAGACCTAGAAATGTAAGTCCAAAATTATTGCTGTCATAACAGCAGATCTGCTTAAACTCAGTCTCGAGGCTGTGCAGCTCTGCACCAACTTTGATGTGCAATATGTAGAGGCTGAGCACAAACTGCAATTTATGTATTTTTCTTTCAAACCACATTTCTAGGGTTTAGCTCTTCCCTTGCTGAAAATAATGATCATTGTTGATGTAGTGCAAATCTGTACTTAAGAACATTGCACTGTACATCTTTTGCTATATTTTGTCATTCATTTAAGCTCTTCTGTGGCTTTATTTAGACCAAAGAGATAAAGAGAGATTATTTTGACCTAAAGCTTTATGTCCCTTTCATATCTCTAACAAAATTTTAGCCCAAAGGATAAGAATTTATAATAATTAATTACAGATGCTGTCAGTTGCAACTGCAGCTCCAAAAGTTCATTATCTTACAAGATCAATCTTTTTTGCATGCTTTGTGGTTCTGCTAAATAGAGAGTACTCAATCCATTTATTTGGGGAGTACAAAAAGAAGGTGCTATGTACAACAGGTGGCATTTTGCACATTTCTTGCATTTGCTTTTGTGATCACACTGGGTATTGTGTGGCTTAAGCTGCTCAAGACCTTCAGCTGCCTCTCTTTTTTGGGATTTAGGCATTCATTAGCCCAGTGAGATCACTTTGGCTTCCTTTGGCAGGATTTGATCCTGTGTATCTCCCAAGGTTAGCTGGAATTCAGAAATACAGTAAACACAGTTGAAACTGGCCTGTGTGTGTGTGTTTTAAGCCAATTTACAGTTGATGTGTGTCTACCAAAGATAAATGTTGGAAGAGTCTATAATCTGTCAGAAAAAGCTTTCAGATTATTGCTCTAAATCCACCATGTTAACAACAACAACAAAAAAAATCAGGCACTAATGAATTTGGAGTAAAAATTTTCAAAGGGCTTTTTTAAAAACCTTCCAAATTTCTTTTTAAAATAAGAAGAATGAGGATTTGAAATAGGATAAAATAAAAATAAGAAATAGGATATTTTCTAGAATAGGAAATAGGATAATTCCTGCCAGGATATTTTCTCACTTCTTTTTTGTTTCAGATACACATAAAAAGAAAGCCTTGCTGACTTCCCATGGATATATGGCTCTTTGTACACAGATCCATCAGGAAGTTTGTTTAGAGTATCCTAATTCTGTCTTACAGTCTGTGAAACTCCCTAAAAACTTCCTTTCCCCCTGTGATGGACCTTTCCTGTGTGTATACAAAACACTAAATATTTATCTTTGAAAATTTCTTCTGGTCAGCCAGTCTTCATCATTGCCAGGTTACTTTGTGCCTGGCTTCTCCATCCCTGTCCCAAATTCTGTGTGTATCTACACCAGGGTTCCACTGTTTGCCCACTGGGCTGTTCCCACTCCATTTCTCAAGCAGCATCTCATTTTATTTACTGCCCCATTTTTAATCTCTTTAATTCATCTCTGGTTTAGTTCTCCGGCTTCAGCAATATGGTTCATTTTCTTCTCACATTTAGTGAGCTTTCAGAATTTAGTGAGAGTTTCAGTGGCTGTGTAATCAGTCAGTATATAGAGTTTGAAGCATCTTACACACTTATCTCAGCTATGTAAAATCCCTTTAGAGTTCCCTTTTAAAACTTTCTGCTGCTTTTGTCTTTTGCAAGAGCTTCATGGCTATGGAGCTCATGGTTTCACCAGTACATATTAAGATATTCCAAAATCTAAGACATTCTCACATCTATCCAATTTATAAATAACTACGACTTGTAATTCCATACAAATTATCCTACTCTTAGAGAAGGGAATGTACAATGCAAATTAGAAAATGATCAATGAGACCGACAGTGTTACGATCTTCTGTTGCCATTTGCAGCAGATGTTTTACCCATTTAAAAGTTCATTTTTTTTCCCCTAGAGAAGTGAAAGGGATAAGATTAATGCCTTGTTATTCCATCTCTTTTTGGAAAGCCCACCCTGAATAGGCTGATGTCAAGTATTCACTGTGCTAAGTTCTCTCTGCACAGCAGAAAGGAGGAGTTTCTGGAGGCTGGCTGCAGGGAAATGCAGCAGGTATTGAGATGTTCTCGCTGAGCTCTGTCCTACTCCCTGTAGTAGGGCTGATGTAAGATCTGTGTAGCGGCAGCATTACCTGCTGTAAAGAGATTTTAGGTCCATTAGCAACTAAATACAAGAGAAAACAGATCTGGTATTGCTGCAAAAATAAGTAAAGCTCTAAAGAGGAAATTCTCTTATCTGTACAATTCCATTTATTTAAAGCTATACCAATTTACTCGGGGTAATACAAGACACAAATCCAAACCAATTGCTCAGATTTTGCTTAATTATGTGATTGTGCTCTCTCCTGCAATAGCTCATGTCATCAAGAAAGGTTCCTAATTCACCAGATGCCACTAAGGCATCCATGATAACAAAACTCCAATGGAAACTTTCCTTCCTTTTTGTTTTGAGAAATATTAAAGATGAGTGTAACGAGTTAAAAAATTAAAACTTAGAGAAATTAGGCTTAGCAGGTAAAGGGGAGGTGAGGGGCCGAGCCGGTTTTGTCCATTTGGTTTGTTTGTTCCAAGTTCTGAGGTGCTTCACAAACCAAGAGTGGAGAAACCTCGAGGCGCACATAGGGAATGGAGCCGGTGGGAGGGGAAATACGGACTGGCTCACGCCCGGAGAACGGAATGGAGTCGGTAACTCGGAAAACACGGACTGGATTACTCGCGGATTACAGAATGGAGTCAACTGGAGGGAAAACCCGGATTGGATCTTTCCCGGAGTACAGAATGGAGTCAGTTGGTAACTCAGAAAACACGGACTGGATTTCTCGCGGAGTACAGAATAGAGTCAGTCAGTAAACTTGGAAAACCCAAACTAGAGTTGTCCCGGGGTACAGAATGGAGTTGGTTGTAGGGAAAAACCAGACTGGATTTCACCCGGAGTACTGAATGGAGTCAGTAACTCAGAAAACACGGACAGAATTTCTCCCGGAGTACTGAATGGAGTCAGTAACTCAGAAAACCCGGACTGGATTTCTCCCGGAGTGCCAAATGGAGTGGGTAACTCAGAAAACACGGACAGGATTTCTCCCAGAGTGCCAAATGGAGTGGGTAACTCAGAAAACATGGACAGGATTTCTCCTGGAGTACGGAATTTACAGAGCACGGTGCCTGTCACTTGTTCTGCTCAGGAGATGGAGCTGAGGGGCAGAACAGGCAGCCAGGCCTCTGAAGGGAGACATGAAATTCATATTCCCGAGGGATCAAAGCACACTTGCTGTCACTTGGAAATTAGAGTTAGCACAGCTGAAGCCTGGGGTTCTGAGGACCTGTCTGTGGGGACATAGTGGACAGGAGAGGCTGTGGATATACCATGTTATACCTCTGTTGGAAGAAGTTCTAGTTCTCTTTTATATTACACTAAAACTTGCCTTTTCTCTCCTGATTTTTGAAGCCTTTTGAGCTTCTTTATGGAGTTTGCTGCAGGGAAAAAAAAAATAGATGAAGCAGATCTGTCCAAATTCTTTGTCAGTCCTGGGGTCCTATCACTTGTTTGTTGACTGGTGGATTTTTGGGGGTTCAGCAGCTTTCTAAGGCAGCAGAGAAATCATGATTTGATGCTGACATTTGGGCTGTGGCTAATGAGGAAAGAGAAAGCTTGGCCATGGTGGCTTTCCCTAATATGGAAAAGTTGCCACCTTGACTCTTCCCTGTGCAGCAGCCCCACTGTTCCTGCCAGCTTCTCTTAGCTGCAGAAGGTGTAACATTTTTATATCTGCTCTCCTTCTCAAGTTAATGTCTTGTTCCTGCCTACCTTATTCGTTCTGTACCTGTCTCTTATTCTGTTGTCATTGTGTTATAAAGAGAGAATTGACTAGTCAAGATGATTTCTTCCCTGCTGCTGCCAGGAGCCAGTGATGATAAAATAGCTAAAAGCAGTTCCCAAAATAGCGGTGCACAGGTATAGGTTTGCCAGAGCGATTTGATAGCGATTACTCTATCGGTCCTTCTGTAGTGTTACAAATCAGACCCAGCACTGTGAACAAAAAGAGCTCTTTCTTCCTTTGATGGATTTTTCTTCTTCCTCTTCTCTTTTTCTCCGGAGCTGAAAACGAGAACAGACCTTAATAGCAAAAGGACTGGCAGCATCTTCAGCCACTTCAACTTTTCTTTCCTTCCCAGATTAGAGGGAAGCAATTTTTTCACCTTCAGGAACATCCAAAGTTCAGTCTCAAGATTCAGGTCTTATCCTAAAGGCTCTGTGCACTGAGAGAGAAAGCAGTAATTTTGTTAAAATGGAGGGCTTGGGATTTAACATTTTTAGTCATTTACCTCCCTTTTTTCTGTACCCCTCTCTGTGTGGAAGATTTCCAGTGGTAGTTGTTGCCATGGCACTAAGCAGGACGAGGTGTCTACTCCAGTCTCAAAACTGGATGTTTACGGCCGTATTGTGAAAAATGATCCCTTCTGACAACTGGGGGTTGTTTACGCGGAATTAACACACTGCTCCTCTTCTTCCAAAGTGAAGAGAGGCTCTTCAGGTCATTCCCTGTGTGTCAAGACAAATGTGAGTTTCAGCAGTGCTGGAAGAGCCTCAGAATTAGCTCTGTCCTTCCACTCCCTCGTTAGCTGTTCAAATGAACAACCGCTTCACGCCCTGCCGAGCAGCTGATTGGCCTTGGAGGGCAGAAGCATCTGAAGCAGTATTAATGTTTCATTCAAAATCCTGAGAGCCAGGGAGGAAGGGAATTAGGGAATTCAAAACCCCAAATCAGCACTGCCTTTTATTTCACCAGGTCCTGTTCTCTTGAGCAGCATCCCTAATTTTCTTCCACACTGGATTTCGTCTGGAAAATCCACCACTGGATGGTCGCTGCTGCCTTTGTGAGATGTTTTTGCCCAGGGTAAATTTAACAGCTCCCTTCCCTTTGCTTTTCTTTCTCCATTGTCTGCTCCTTCTCCCCAGCCCTGTTGACAGTATCTGCTATGACATATGCTGTGCAGGAGATGGAGAGACAAAGAAACTGTGCAAGTCCCTCCATCCTCTCCTCTTTTCATTTCTCAGGTCTTCACTGATGCATCAAGGCTGGTGAAATTCCCTTTTTATTTTCTCACCAAGCAAAGCAGACCAGAAAGCTGAAAAATTAGTGCCTTAAAATACGATCTCAAAGATATGTGAGCAAAGTGGATGTGATAAAGCAATCAGTAAAGGGGTGTAGAGGATTGCATGACAGCAAGAACAGCCAGCTGCATCTGGGAAATATGTAAGTCCTTGGACTCCAGCAGTATAAAACTTCCCGAGCTGTAAAAGAAGAGCAATTCTTTCTTTTTTTGTGGCAGTCCCAGAGGTTTGAAACATGGTTGGCAACTAATAATTGCAGCCATAGAGTCATTGACTTTGAAAGAAATATCCCCTCACAGTGGGCATTCACCTAAGATCTTGGATTAATTGTACATACTATAGCACATTCTGGGGTTCTTAAATTTGCAGATGCTGCTAACAAATAAAAATAGTTTTATTAGGACAGGAATAGAAAAAATGTTAGATACAGAAGTGTTGCATAACCAACCTTGATGAGCAGGGAAGCACCCCTTTAGCAGCATTTCAAGAAGTACTGTTCCCAGTAAATGCCAGCAAATAGATCCTAAATCCCTAGGTCCATCCTGAGATGAATATTAATATTGTTGTTTGTAAAAACCCAAATGTTGCTTATTCTATGCAAGAATGGGGAAGAAAAAAAAATCAGGGGAAAAAGCCAGCTTTGACAGAGTATTTCCTGACTCAGCAGTTGAATGATCAAGGTTGAATCAAGGTAATGGAAGAACTTCACCCCAGCTGAGGAGGACTGTGAACACACAAAACAGCACAGGAGGTGCCTGCCTGTAATTCCTGCTAATCAAATATTACTCAACAGTGTGTCAAGACAAATGTGTTTGGCTCAGGGATGTTTTTTAGAGACAGGAATCGTGTTTTAGCTGGCTTCAATAGATTACTAGTTGAGGACTGTGAAAACTGAGGCTGTTTTTTTAATTGTGCCAGGCACTTGAGATGTGATCTTGTAGGAATCTGTCAGTGCTGGTTTTCCCTGCCCTTTCAGCTGTTTTTTCAGTACTTATATGCAGTAAAAATTCCATCTAGTGCCCTGTCTGTAATCAGCAGAGAAAGCAGGGCATGTCTCAAGTGTGATGCCAGTAAAGCATTGAGCAGAAAACGGCCCAAAAAGCAGCCAAGAGAAAACAGCGGGCCCAAGGATTTAGGTGGAAAGTAGCCTGTCTGAATATGGCTCACTCTATTTCCATAGCAAACACAAAATAACAGCCTGGGCTTTGTTGGAGGCTCTCAGCACTTTACTCTTATAAATAATAAACAGAATACATTTTCTCCTGTGTGGGTTAGCAAATAGAAATGTGCCTCTGTTATCAGCAAGGAAGCCATAATTGAGAGGCAGTGATTTTGTGGAATACACATTCAAAAGTAGGACTAAATAAAAGCATGAGGAGGATTTCAAAACTTCCATTTCTGTGCAGGTTTTCATGTTTAGCTATGGAATTTATTCATTATACTTTTTTGCAAGCTTGGATTTACATTCTGAGACTCAAATCGTTCCACTCACTCCAGCCTGTGTCTGACACAGCAACAGCTCTAACAGGGTAACTTTAGGTAATCTCTTGCATATCCCAGCATTTTGCCATTTACTGCCCCATTTTCAGCATGATTTCAGAGTTTTGAGCGTTTGCTTTCATGGCCTGGCTTGGATTGCAAATGCACATCTTGGTGTGACACCGTTTGAGACTGAAACTGAAAGGAATGTGGTCATGGTAATCCTCTTCACATTTTTGTAGCAGAAATGTAGAATAAAACATATTTTTCTTGGAGAGGGACACATTTCTAATGTTCTCCATTTCCATTTTGTGTCCCACTCACATTTGGGATTAAAGAGTGTATTTTTACTGGCTCTATTTACTTGTTGTGTTTCATGTTTAGGAAACTTATAGTATTAACTACCCTTGCTTGAAAGTCTAGAGAAATTAAAATGGGTGGAGTTTCCTCAACAGCCCACTAACAGCAAAACTTTCACAAGTCTGGAAGTTTGGAACATGTAATTCTTGGAAGTGCTTGATCCTTTTCTCTTCTTCTTTTCTGACAGTTTTTTTCTTAATTAAAGTAATCACATGCTTGCAGGTGGAAAGTTTTCTGGTTTTTTAACATTCACATTTAGTCATTTGAAAAATTATTCTTTCTTTTCTTGCAATCACCTGAGTCAACCCAATGGTGGGAATCATTTTGATTTTAAGGACACGGGATCCCAGGGACTTCCTGAGAAAAGGATGTGTACAAGTACCTGAGTCTAAAGAAAAAATTTAATGTTCATGTAATTCAGTTTTAGGTATGGGTTTTTTTTTTTGTAATACAATCAAGCTATTAGAGAAGTGATTTTATTTTATTATTTCAACCTCATTTTCTTTATTTATTTTGAACTGCCATGTCTAACTAGGATAAGAAGTAGATACTGGTGAGTGTCTTATCCCACCTGTGTTGGATGACAAGGAAGAAAGTACCAAGTTGTCAAAAAATAAAAATTATCCTAAAATCATTCCAATGAAGTGGCTGAAAAGTTAGCAGATCCCACCAGGGTATTCCAGCTAGCAAGAAAAGTGGGATGTAGCTGTCTCTGGAGAAATCAGAGCCCCGTTACTATTTTTAGAGACCAGAAGATGAAAAAAAACTGTGGCTATAAATTTACCATCCATTCTGTTTGCTTTTCCTTTGGAAGTAGCAGAACTTTTAAGGTTCTTCAAAGTCAAGGAATCCCCCAAATCTGAGTGCAAATCTTGGGGTAGGAGAGATGTGAAAGCTCAGTGTTTCCATGCTGTTCTCTTCAGCATCCTGCAGCAGTGTTCTGGTTTCTGGGAACAAGGGGCTGACACCAACATCTCCCTCGAACTCCCTGTAATTCTGGGAGGGAGATGATGAAAGCAGTGGTTCTCCCCTTGGAACAGGCCCAAGGAAGAGCAGCCATGTGTCTGCAAGAAGAAGGTTTCAAGGCTGCTGGTCCCTTCTCTACATCCCATTTGTTTGTGTGCATCCACCTGGAGAGAGCCTGCTGCGTGCGTCATGTGAAAAGCGTATCACTGATTGTAATTGAACTCATATTGAAAAAACTCTGCCAAACCCCTGATCATAATTTCTCTCCCTGGCAAGGTTGTTTATCTTCTCTTCCTTGTTTATTGCTTGAGTGAAGCTAGCACATTTGAAATTCTGGTTTAGAAGAAGTAGGATACTGTGCAAGTGGTGGTGTTTCGCTGCAGAATAACCCCCAGAGGGATTTGTAATCCCCTGGTGCTATCATCCAGTGGGGAGCCAAACTGAATAATAAGCTTGGTACTATGAATTCAGCCTCATACTCAGCCTCATTCTGCATTGGTTAGCATTGCCTAGAAATTAATTAGTGCTCCGTATTTATGCTATCAATGGCATCCAGAGGCTGGCCTAAACACGCTGGAGCTGCTGGCAGCAGCTAGATGTACGTGCAGATATTTTTTTTCTCCCTCTATAAATACGTGTTGCAGACTGTCTTTTAAAGGAGTTGTTACTTCATCTTCCCCACAGCTAAACACAACCAGACAGCACCTGCTGGACATCAGTCAAAGATGCACAATGACACATAGTTTTCTATTAATGTTTACAGGATTTGGAATGCTGTAATTGATTTTGGCACTGAAAGTGCAGTCTGGTAAATTGCTTGTCACCCTTGTTTCATCCCCGGTCTCATTGAGAGTCTCATATACAATTAACCATAATTGCTATACTGTATTTATTCTAAAGCACACAGCACATTGCTGGTTTGCTGTTTGGTGTTCAAAAATGGTGAGTTAATTGCTTACAGAAACACAACTCAGACTAAGGGCACCTCTGTGGCGAGGGACTTTCCTTCAGAGCAGAAAACTACAGAGCCTTTAACATTGTTCATGTTCCAAACTCATGGCCCTCCTGTGCTTGAGATCTCCCTGACTGCAGGGACAGTCACTTGTGCATAAAGGCACGAGTCAGTCTCCATTTCCAGCTTGTGGGACACAGCAAGAGGAGCTGGATTCCCACCTGGGTGGTTACAGACCGAAGTTACCAAGTTCTTGTGCTGTCTGTAGGACACAGCAATTCCTTCTGCATGTGGAACTGGACAGGAATTCTTTAAAGGAGTGTATTTGCTCCACATCCTCTAGGTCACAAGGTGGAAGCAGCACTGAATGGCTCACATGAATTCCTCTGCCAGTTTATCCTGGCAATATTTTCTATTTAAACAGCCAAGGCTCCAGAATTAGCATGGACTGTCTAGAAACCTCAATAAAACAAAGAGCTTTGCCAAGAAACAGTCTAGGACAGGAAAAAACCAAACAAAAAAAAAGGGTGAAGCCCTTCTCACAGCTCAACAACGGGAATCTGCAAAATCTTCCTTCCCAGGAATGAAGAGCTGCATTGTCTCCTGCTGTCATCCAGGGGCTGGATGCTGGAGGACAGCTCCAGTTCTCAAGTTTAGAATGGGAGCACCTGCTCTTTTCATGTGGTAGTGGATTGTTCAAGGAGGACCTAAATCAGAAAGTTCCTTGCTGTCCTTGCTAAAGCAGAGGATACTCTTCTGTTCTTCACGTTAAGAAACTAGCTGTTCTGATTTTTTTCTGGAGAAAATAATTTCAGGAGGTAAGATACAGATCGAGCTAAATTAACTTAATTAAAGGGAATGCAAATTCAGTAGAATACATTTTCTGGTAGAGAGTGTAGATTCTACTTGCTGCAAGCACAAAATATCTCCAACAGTCTGGCTGTGACAAATAGTGGCAATAATTGTACGTCTAAAACGTTAAAAATATCTTCTATCAGAATGCTGGATGAAAAGAGGAATTTTTAATTTCCTTTTTTAACTCTTGCAAATTAAAAAACAAGCCTAAGTACCATGGACTGATTTCCAGGATATTCAAACTAGTTTAGATCTGACTTTTAATCCAGTTAATTATTTTGCTATTCTCCATTCAATTAATTATCAGATTAAGGTTCTTATGTAATATGTAAAATGGTCTTTTGATAATGAAAGATTATGAAAGAAATGCTGCAGAGTTTGCTTCAGAAGAAAGCGCAGCAAGATTGAAATCTGCAGAATTCCAGCTTGAAAGAGGCTATTAACTTTGATAGCAATTGCATGTGCCATTACAGTTCCATATTCCACAGGAAAATGGGGTGCACCACTTGGGGCATGGAAGACAACCAAAAATCTTCACTGTAGGAATCATTTAAGATTTTTATATATATATATATATATATATACACATACAGAAATACCATCCCTCAGATTTTCTGCTTAGATTTTCTGGAATTGCTGCATTTATCAAAACCTCTATTTCAGTTTTTTTTATTACAGATGTTGATTGTAATTGATTTGGAAAGTTGTGGTTGCACAGGAAGGACAGAGAAAGGCCAAGAAGATGATTAGAGAGATGGAGCATCTCTCCTACAAGGAAAAGCTGAGAAAATGGAGTTTGTTCAGCCCAAAAAGAGGAGGTGACCTAATTGTGGCCTTCCAGCACCTGAAGGGAGCCCACAGGAAAGAGGGAGAGGCTCTTTGAGGTGACAGGACGAGGGGAAATGACTTCACACTGAAGGAGAGTAGGTTTAGATGAGATATTGGGAAAAATTTCTTTTCTGTGAGGGTGGTGAGGCCCAGAGAAGTTGTGGGTGACTCATCTCTGGAAGTGTCCCAGGCCAGGTTGGATAGAGCTCTGAGCAACCTGCTCTGTTGGAAAGTGTCCCTGCCCTTGGCAGATGGTTTGGAAAGCAGATGAATTTTAAGGTCCCATCCAACCCAAACCATCCTATGATTCATGGTATTTCAGTCTTCCTGGAATCCACTCTGGAAAAAAAAAAAGAAATTCTTCTGTTTTACAACCTAAGAATTGATGCTCAGCATGAGTTTTTTTCACTCTGCAGGGTTGGTGACGTGGCTTTTCAGCTGCCTGTGTCACTTTCCTCCTCCAAAATCTGTTCATGCTCTCAGTCCTTCACGTGTTGGCCGTGTGCCTGCGGCTCCCAGGAAGCAGGTGCGTTTGGAGAGATGACAGCTTTCTCAGGACTCAGTTATTTCATTAACTCCTTTTTAACTGGGTTATTTGAAAAAGCTGGCCCACCTGCCTGCTGGGCAATACCTTGCTTGTGTGCTAAGCTTGTCAAACTCCCTGTGTCCCTTCCATTTGGTTGTGTCACGCCTCTCTGGGAGCACAGGGGAGTTTCTGGACTCACAGTGAGGAGTGAGAAGATCCAGGTTCCATTTTTAACTTTTCAATCCGTTTTACAAAGGCTCTCCATGAGATCTATGCCATGTCTTGTGTTTCTGCTCCTATTTCTAAAAAGGCATTTAAGTAACTCTGGCATTTTTAGAGGGAAAAGCTACTTAGTGATAAATGGTTTAATCACTGAGATCATTTAACAGCTTTGTTCTACAGTCTACTTGGTACTGTGAATAGAAAAACAAACAATTCTTCAAATATCCACTAGGGTCTCTGAGCACATTCCTGCACTGTTTACATTCCATTAACGTTCTTCAGATAGAGATTTACTCAGGGTGCTTTTAACTGTGTATGTCCAGACACATTTTCTTGCTTTCTTGCAGCTTTCATGAGTAAAACTTGAGTAAAAAATAAAAATAAAAATTACTCACCCCATCAACAACGGCAGATTCATTGATTATTTAAATAAGGACAGAAAGCTGTCACTTATGTCTCAGATACATAGCAGAGGTCACTGAACTTAAATAAAGACTGAAAAAAAATAGCTTGAAAATTGCTCTTTAAAACACCTTTTAAACACCTCCAGGGATGGTGGCTCAGCACCTGTAAGGTCAAGGAGGGAAGTTTGCATTTGGCTTTCCCACACAGCTCCTTAGAGCTCAATCAAAACTGAGCAAGCAGCTGTGGCTCCAGCCATACAGATGTGTCCTGCTCATCATCAGTCAATTTTTAGACCACCAAAACCCTGCAGGCAATGTCATTTGTTGAGCTTATGTCAGTGGTCATTTTATATGTGTTTGATATATCAGAATTTTATCTTTCCATCCATGCTGATGTAACTTGGGCTCGGGGTGGTCATGGGTGAGTGTGTGTGTCAGAGGGGAGGGATGGAGAGAGGGAGAGGAACAGGAGGCAAAGGAACACAAAAACCAGTGGAAATGGGTGTGGATCCATCTGCAGCATTGGAAAAATGGAGTGTGTGAAGTGTTCTGTTCATTGGCATAGATGGAAATAGATTAAAATCTTCAGGGCAGTTTTAAAATATTAACCATTCTTATTCTAATTGCTGGATATTTTTAAATGCATTGAATAAACACACTTCTTTAAAGTGGTTGGTACTCTTAAATAAGGTTCAAGATGCAGCCATTGCTATAAATGACATTTTGTGTGAACATGGGGACCTCTGAATCTTTCTCTGGCCTTAGTCTCTGGTGTTCACAAGGTTCTTGAGTTGTGGCTCACAGTGATTTTAAATATCTAAAATAAAAACACCTCCTGCTTTTCTTAGGTCCAAAATGCACCACGATGCCCCTTGCAGCTTTTGAAACTTCCAGACAGATGCAAGGCTAATGCATTTGGTGAAGTTACTATCAGCCTTAAAACCCTGAAATGCTGAAGCATTACTATCTTGACCTTTATGTCAAGATGAATGAAAAGAAAATTAACTTCTAAGACAGCAGGCCATTCTGCAGGGCTGCATTTGTTGGAAAATGTCTGGTTTAGCATAGAGGCAGAAGGGCAAAAATAGGCTGTTTTTCAGAGATGCTGAAATATCTTAATCTTGATGGTTGCCAGAATTTCTGTCCTTAAAGAACTGGTCATTGATGCTGTTCTGTGGCATTTCTGTTTTATTATTCTGTGGGTACAAAGCTCTGGATGTTGTTAAGAGGAGAGATCTGCAAATGTGGAAGTTGGCAGCACATAGCTTTGTATCAACGTTCATCTTTGTCCCTTGTCCCCCACCTGTCTCCTCCTAAAGATTTCTTTTTTTTTTAGGAATGCAGGAGGTTCTCAGAGCTCCTAAAGATTTCTTTTCCTCAGGAATGCAGGAGGTTCTCAGAGCTCCTGACCTTTTCACAGTGGATGATTTGTTGAGCCTGCCCCTTTTGCTCTGTGGCAGGGCCACGTTTCTCCAGGTGCAGGTGCCCAGTTTGACTCAGGGAATTTAAGGGCACATTAATGCATTAATCTTCCTGAGTCACTGACAGAAGTTTCACATCCCATCTGTGAACTTTGACATTTATTGGAGAGCAGCAACCCCACAGTTGCTTCACTGATGCTAAAGTGCATGGCCCAGATCTTGATTTTTTTTTTTTGTCCTCTTTTTAATCTGTCATAGCTCAATCAAAGTGCTTAAATCAGCAGCTGTGGAGAGAAAAGCCCTGAATTCATCCCTCAGTGAGCCACAGTTCTTTCAGTTTGCTGCTCCCTGAGAAAGCTGCACATTTGGATGCCTCCTGCCCACTGTGGAGTGAAAAAATACAAGGAGAAAAACCCCTCGAGCTGTCCAGTTTCAATTTTACATTCATGGCTAAGTACAACATGAAATGATTTCAGTTCATAAGAAATTGCTCAGTTCTTAAGAGCTGTTGCTGCTTGTTCTTTCTACAGATTTCTTTTAATAAAATGTCTTGCATGGCTGTTCAATTAAACCCAAGAAAACAGAAATCCAGATAGATTCAAATCTTACCCAAAGCATACATTCTTTAGTATATGCTTAGCAAAAACAAGCAAGTTGAAGTTATTTTCCATATTCAGATTTGCCAAAATTAGGAAGGCTTCCAAGACCATCTCAGCTTTAAAATAATCTATGTCTAGGAATGAAAAAGCAGAAGAGCAGTCTGAATGATAATTTTATCAAATCTGTTTCTCATTTCTGTTCTTTAGCTTCTGTTCTTTAGCTGCTAACATTCCTAAGATGTTTCACTTTAGATTTCTCATGATTTTCTCTGTTTTCATATCTGTTCTACAGTTTTCTCTTAGACAGTGCTGTCGACAGACAAGACATTTGGACTTGATCTTAAGGATCTTTTCCAAACCAAATGATTCTATTATTTTATGACTTCCAGAATTACCCACTCCTAAGTCTGAAAGTCCTAAATTTTTGGGGTTTTTTTTGCTGTCTAATAAGGGAGTATGAATGGGAAAAAAAATTAAATATTCCATATTTTTTTTCCTAACAGTGAATTCATAGTAGACATGACTTGATGGTAAATCATTAATTCATTATCTTTCCTAGTAGTAAATATTCCTGCCAGTAAGGCTTCCATCACACCCTAATACTTTTGGCTCTTCCTTAAATGTAAATCAAGTATTGTAAATATTGAACCACTGTGAATTGCCAAACTCCCATAATGTAGACTTGGAGTAGTTGATTCTGAAAAGGAAGCTAATTAAATAATTGACCTCGTTTCCATTGCAAGCAATCTGACTTTAAAAAGAGGCTTCCACTTCTACTCTGTGTGAATTGTCCAGAAAAGTAATACTGTCTTTTTATTTCTTACATAATTATTTTAAAAAAAGAAAACAGAACCAAAATACCCAAACAAATTATGAAAGGTTCAAAAATAGATATTTTTTGTTAGGTTATTCAAAATCAGAAAGGCTAAGGGTTTCCACAAGATTTAATAAGATTACAGAGAATGGGAGACCACTGGTATGTGAAATTCAATGCTTCTAGTGGGGAAAAAGATTGGAAGTTTGAAAGAAAAATACAGATTTTGACTAGAACTATATGAGCAACACAAATCCTATTAACCATTTGTCAGTCTCTGTGAAAGGATCTTGTAATCATATTCATCCCATTCTAGATTTGTGTGTCTCTATTTAGGAATTAGTGTGAAACTTAAATTCTGCTGAAGCTCCAACAGCCCTTCACCCTCTTCAGTGCTCTGTCCACATCTCCCAGTCCTTCATATTCATTTAATTTCCCAGATTTTGGTGTTCCTGCCCCTGGCAGAGGGGTTGGAATGAGATGATCTTTAAGGTTTCTCCCAACCCAATCCATCCTATGATTTTATGATCTCTCTAGCTGTTGTTTTGAGCACTTTGGTACAATATTATTGTACAGTTTTTTACAAATGGGAAATGAAATGCTGCTCTGTCATTTCCTTTAGTACTCTAAAACACTTTACTATTATTGCAACTTACTGGGCTTTCAAGGACTCTAATGGAAGTTGGAGCTTATTGGTGTGGTTCAAAAAAGCTGTTTGCTTTTCCATAACCTGGGGACTTCCTGCTGCAGGCTCTATACTGCAGAAATAAGTGGCAATTCCTCCTCATTATTATTCACAGGGTCATAATATTCAAGAGTAATGTGTGCTTGGATGGCTTAGTCATTAAAATATTCACAAATCTTGACGGTTTCATAATTTTTAACACACATAATTTGTCCAGAGAAACTTCTACTCGAAAATTTCTCCTACTTTATTCTTTATTCATTC
The DNA here is from genome assembly GCF_001522545.3 of Parus major. Taxonomy (NCBI): domain Eukaryota; kingdom Metazoa; phylum Chordata; class Aves; order Passeriformes; family Paridae; genus Parus; species Parus major. The sequence goes on along the minus strand of NC_031774.1, from coordinate 44,463 downwards.
TCCATCATTCGTTTTGCTCTTAAAACCTTTCATTCTGCTAATGAGGGAGCATACACAGTATTTGCCAAAAGTGACTAGTCATTTTGTATGACTAGATGAGAAGTTGAATTCTTCAATTACTGCATGAACTCCTATTTTGCATAATATAAAAAAAAATAAAAATAAAAAGCCAGGATAAACACTTGCAAAACATTAATTAACAGCTCCTCTCACAGCGAAGGATCCTGCAAGAAAAAGGAAAGTCTATCATGTTAATTGTTTTCTTGGAATAAATAATCTGATTCTGTGATTTAAGACACGCAAAGAAGAAGCAGAAAAAGTCACTTTACTCCTACAAAACAGGACTGCTTGCTGTGAAGGACCTCACAGGCCTGATGCTCACAGGAATTTGCAGTGTGAGTGTCTAACCCCAGAATTTCTTTCCCAGGTGTAACATCAGCAGCTTTCCCTTTTAGCTAACAAGACACAAGCATGCCTCAAATGCCAAATGGCTTTTAGAAGATTTCATGTTCCTTTGCTCCAGCTACCTTTCCTGTCCTGTAAATGTATCACTCTCCATGATTCTGCCTAACAGGGTAAAATAGAGCCATTAAAGCCCTCTCCATACACAGAGTGCTTGAAAGTCTGGCTTGGTATCTTTACAGCTGCTGTCCTCTCTTCTGTTATATTTTCATTTATGGATTTATTTTTTTTTAATTTTTCCCAGTGTGTAATATTTTACACTCGGTGTTAGGAAACCAGAGGTATACATATATATATATATTATTTCACACATTTTATCACTTGTGTGAAGTGTGCATGGAAAAAGAATTCATTATTAAGCAAAAAGAACCAAGAATGAGGCACAAGAACCTGGAAAAATCTTATTGCAGTCGTGATTCTGCAGATATGAAAAATTCTTTTCCTTTTTTCTACTGTCTGTGTCACTTGTGGAGCAGAAGCTTCAGTTTCCAGCAGAGGAAAACATCATTTTTTGTCAGTAGATACTGAGCAGGTTGGCAGGGAAAGATGCAAGCCCTGGGACATACGACTCCTCTCAAGTCTGTCTATAAAAATCACTGCTCAGCCAGCCAGCTGTCTGATTAGTAAAGGCTTTCTTGTCACTTACAAACTGTAGCACAATATTATGTGTCAGCTAAGTTGTCAAAGAAATTCACATTAATGCAGACTAAATATATTAGAGAGCTGGTGTGCAAACAGTAATAAATTCTTCTTAGAACAAGTTCACATACAATTTTTACAGTAATGAATCAGCTAAGTACGAAGTGACCTTGCCTGAATTGCAAACAAGACATTCTGCTTACATAACTTTCCTTCTTGATAAGCAAAACCTTTCTTTTTGCAAAACAAAAAAAAAGTGTAATTTACTATATTTTGAGTACATTTTTCTTGTTATTTAATGTCCATGAACGATTTCCTTCAGGGTTTGTTGGTTTGAGGTATTTTTTTTTTGCTTAAAGCTTTAGTTTAGTGATCTTATCAATAAACTATGATGCCAATCTTAATGTCAGTTTTGAGTTGTGTCACAAAAATACTTTGCACACACAAATCTCTTACTGCTTTTGCACTTGTTATTGTATTTTATAAGTAATTCTGTATTTTTTCTGTTTGGTAATTCTGATTTCACGTTGAAATCGTGCTGTGAAATTTGTGCAGATTTAAACTAATTGACAAGTACCTCGGTGAAGTGGTAGGATTACATTTATGAGATTTAGTTAACGTTAAGCAATGTCTGAAAAAAACATGAAACAAGTTTGTAACCGAAGCAAAGCCCATGAAGTGAAAGCACACACTGGCAAACTGGAATTTGTAACACTTTTCAGGAATAAAAAGACATGCAAGCCACTCAGAGGATTAGAACAGGATCTTAACCAACACAAGAGCTTTCCATACCCTAAAGCCTACCTAGAAGATGTAGAACAGACAACCAGGGAATAAAAAAAATCACTAAAAGCTAATAACAGCCTCAAATACCAGTGAGACCCAGCTTCAAATACATTTTCAGGGCATGGAGAATGTTCTTCCATGTGAAGCCCTGACACTGATCTCATTTAGGCTGGTTTTGTTGATCCACACACACAGATTTCAGGGTGAGACACAGCTGGAGATGCATGTTATAAAATGAATAGAATTTCTGATTCATTCCTTTGGTTTTCTTGGCCTTTTTCTTGGCCTTCCTTTAAAGAGTTGCACTGAAGGTTTCTAAACACAGTATTAAGGATAATTAACAGCATTTCAGAGAAGAATACATTAGCTGAGAATTATTCCTCTGTCCCAGGAGTCTTTGCCAAGGGACACCTTCCATCCTGAACAAGTTCCAGTTATGTTAATTAAGGAAAACTTGTGAAGCACAGAGGAAACTACAGGGCAATACCAGGATAAAGCTGCTTCAGGTGCTTGATCCTACACTTTCTCTCTGGAAAACTTTGGCTCTTAGACCTCTAGGTTTAAAAAAATACTCCAGTTGCTCCTGCAGTGCAATTACTGAGCTGAAGTAATTAATTATTAAGGCTGCTAACCCTCCTTGGATGTATTTGCACAAAGGAAAAACAATTTAGATTGTCAAAAGCACAGCTAGGATTTAAGCAGTAGGCATTGAATGTTTTCATTGTTTTTTAAGAAACTTCTAAATATATTCCTTAAAATATAATATATAAATAAGACATAATATAATATAATATAATATAATA
>NC_031774.1:28149-41538 GCF_001522545.3 Parus major | reverse complement strand
ATATAATATAATATAATATTATATTATATTATATTATATTATATTATATTATATTATATTATATAATATATCATAACATAATATAGTATATCATAACATAATATAACATAACATAACAGAATAGAATAGAATATATTTATATAATATAAAATATATATTTATAGTATAAATATATTCCTTAAAATCTACCCCCCAAACAACAAAAAAAAGTAATGAAAGGAGGATTTTTTTTCCCCCTCAGGAAATGACAGCTTGAAATTTCAGCTGAATTTAGACAGAACCATATTCACAAAAATTGGTCTGTCCCAATGTATCCTATAGTCTAGTAAGAAGATTATTCAGAAAAGAAAAATTAACTCTATTATTTTATTTGAAATTTGCTTGGTATAAATAGGGAAAGATTGTTTCTTGTGGACTAAAAATATCTGTATTGCAAGATGTTGAATTGCTGAGATTTGTTTCACCACTTGTTAGCCAAACTTCACCCAACAGCTCCACTGTGTATTACAGTAATGCTGGGATATTGGAATAGTCATTTTAATAAGAACAGGAGAGTAAATCAGCACAGAGAAGAAAGCTTGTTTCACAGGATAAAAATGTGTGAAAGAACTCTCCCACTTAGGATTTGTAGTAAAACTCATTAAGCCTCAAGTTAATGACAGCCAGTTTGTCAGGAGGGGAGTTCATTGGTAGAACACCAGGCACATCCAGGCAACCATCAGCTTGATTGTCTAAATAATTACATTTTTGGTCAGCAGTTCCTTCTCTGTGCCTGGATGATGAGAAATCCCCAGTTCAGTTATTTCTTTTTTATCATATGTTGGGTCTTACTTGAATCTTTTGGAGTCAGATGAATCCAAAGAGTATAATTTGTGCTTTTTGACTCCTTAACTTTAGTTGCATGTCTAGACACATAAATTGATCTGTGTTAGCTATTGACCATTGTTGGCTAATGTATATATTTTATTTTGTATAAAATTTAGCAATCCAAATGATAACTTTGTAAGTACAAGAAGGGAAAAAAAAAGGTACTTTTTGTTTCAGATATGAAAAGACAAAGCCACCTCATTTCTGTTATTTTTTCTGTCTAATTTATTGGTGAGACTTTTCAGCATCAGGGTTTCAGAGGATAAAGCACAACCATTTATTCCAGAAGAAAACAAATCAGCTGCAGTGTGGTACTGTCAGTATTTGAATGGAATCATTATACATTTGTCTGTGGTCTTACATCCCCCCATACTGAACACCTCTCATGCAACATGTATGTAAAAGTTCAAGACAATTCAAATTCTTCTAAAACAATCTATGGTTTTATTCAAAGTCAGTATAAAAGGTTTTGTTCAGTGGATCTATACTAAAATAATTTTAAATGTAAATAGAAGCATAATTTCCTTTCCTTTTCTACTGGCTAATCTACAAAGTGCAGTTATATCTCACAGCATTACTGGAATTTTGGTTATTGTGATCTAAAAAGTGCTACCCACTTGGTATTTTATCCCTACCAAAGTAACTTTATGCTCTTAACCTGCTTGGTGGTTCTCAAACATTGCAAAAGTTGCCCACAGAGGTTGGGGAGGTTTCCATTCTTGGAGAAATTTCATCTGGGTATATTCTGTGTGAGGTGACATTGCTTGGGCAGAGGGTTGAACTAAATTATCTGAAAAGTCCCTTCCCCAAAGGTTCTGTGATTTTCTTTAATAGGAGAATCCAAAGACAAGATAATTTATATTCCTATCATACAGTCTCTTGACATAAAAAGTGGGATTTTTCTTTTCTGTGTAACAGATCTACTTTAAAATGGAAGTAAAAAAATGTAAAAAGATTCCAAATTCAGCAATGACCAAACTGAGTCTTTTTGATAAAAGGACTGAGGGTTTTTTTATCTCACTGATTGTAATAAGACCTGTCACAGACAGAAGGGCCATGTTCATCTCTCCAGTCTATGGTAACAAAACCAGGTAGAAAACTCCATTTCACTTGCTATTTCCATATCATTTTTAACCTTGTGATTGCTACCAAAAAAAAAAAAAAACCCCAAAAAAAAACAAATAAAAAAAACCCACCAGAAAAGCAACAAAAAAAGAAACAAAAAAATAAAATAAAAAAACAGAAAAAATTATGCTCATAAGCATAGTAGAGTGAAAGGGATTGAGACATGGAAATAAATAAAAAAACAGAAAAAATTATGCTCATAAGCATAGTAGAGTGAAAGGGATTGAGACATGGAAATTGGGTGGAAAACTGATTATTTCATCAGAATATATGTAAGACAATGCCATGAGCAAGATGTTCAGAAAGCCTGTGTTCTTCCTGGAGACCAGAGCTGAATTCCTGGTTGTTGGAGCTGCATGGAAGGAATGGCAGTGCCTCCTGAGTCCTCTAACAATGCTATCATGGTCTCAGTAGACAAAGAGTTAGAGACAGCTACCAAGCCTCAAGGATGTTTAATCTGAGGCCACCCTGAAGGTCTTTCCTCTTGTTTTCTGTCCAAAGGCTTCCTTTGCTAGTGGGGAACACATTGTCCAGCATCAGCATGCCAAAATCAATGTGCTATAATCCAAATATTCTGACATGCTGGGATTTGGGAGCTCAGCTCTCAGTGCAGCCATGATGACAAAGGTAGAATTGGGAAATTTTGACTTGGCTTCATAGCAAGATGCTTGGCTGGTGTCATGGCATTCACAGAGGGAATTTAGAAGCAGCTGGATTTCTGAGGAACACTTTCTGTGCTGCAGATCTCATTTCTGTGAGGACAAAAAAGTAAAGACTTACCCTGCTCTCATTACAAAGCAGAGGAAATCACTGGCATCAGATGAGTACTGCTACCACAGGAGAATACAGATAAACAGGCTTAGAAAAACCGAGACATCTGGAAAGATGGAGTAAAAATTGCACAGAAAATACAGTGTGTAACAGTACAAGTGGCTAATGGAAAAGCAGCCAAAAATCTCTTCACGTGGGACTGTGCTCACCTCAGCTATTCACAGTGGATCTGCACCATCTTTGAAAATTGCCAGCCAGGCATGCAGGATGTGAAAATTACTGTGTGATGGAAGGGAAAAGCTTAGAGCACTACCCTTTAGTCTACTGTCTTTCACAGAAGCAAGACAGATACTTATGATGGCTCCTTTTCCACCCCCAGAAACACAAATTTCATACAAAACCTTCTCCCTGACACAAAGGAGTCAGGAAGAAATGAAACCGAGCTGATGGATAAACACTCCCCTCTCATTCTGTGACCTGCAGTTTACTGCCCAGCTTCTCTGCAGCAAGCTGTGAGATAATGATGTTACATATGTCATTAAAGCCCCCCAAACTCTCCAGCTGAAAAACAGTTCATGTTGCCCTCATGTGTTTTTTCTCACGGTGTCTGTTCTCTAGAAAACTTCCTCTCATCTTCAAGGTAGGCTAGGGGACTGCTGGTCTGCTTTTCAAATTGTTCCTCACCTTCATATTCACAAGCCCTTATCGTTGGGCAGTCTTCTGTTCTCACCTTGTAATCTTCTGGCTGCTTCTGATAACTCCAGATTTCTCATTTCTTTCAGTGTTGGGCCATTTACTTGAATCAGTTTTTTGAAAGAAATGGCCTTTTTGCAGACCTCTGATGTATTTCTTGCTTCTTCTCCAGGGAATGCAAGACAAATTGCTTTATTCTAAAGGCCTTCTTTCACTTCTGCATCCTTGATCCTCAGCTTTTTAATCAAAAAGAGGTTGTGCTCTGCCTCCACTGCCAGATTTGTTTACCAATAAATATTCAAAAATTATCAAGAGCTACCATTCTGCTCTCTCCCAAATTCCCTTTTATGCATGGGAGGAATTTCTTTAATTAATTTCAGCTCTGAAAAACTCTTTGCTGTAATTCCAAGCAGCTGCTGTGCTGTCCCCACTGTTAATGAGCTTTGTCTTCATATGACTCGGAGAAGGACAGAAAGGGCCATGCTGGCTAAAATTGTTTGAAATTGGTTTGCAGCATGCAAAATAAAGTGGACAGCTCCTGTGTGAAATGGATTGCAGTGTCACTCCCCCCACTGTGGAAATTTAATCTGTCTGGCTGGTGAGAATGAGACTCACAGCAGGGGCAGAAGGTATTGACTTTACCACTTTTTAAAGAAAAATGTGTTGTTTTTTTTTTATTTTGGGATGGACTGGGGCTGTTTCATCTGAATTGTCATTCTTAAATAATTGTCTTTGTAGAAGCAGTACATCTCAACCTTCTGCCATCCTTTGAGAATTCAGGCTAGCTGTTTGCTTAGAGAGGTGCAGCCTGACACTCTGAACCTACACACAGTGTGAAAAATTGCTTTGATCAGCTTGTGTTTATAATTTAAGGCAGTAAAATAGAATCCTCACTAATTGTGTTTAAGGCATGATGTATTGTGTAATCCACAGAGAGATTCATTTCAAAAACACTGTAACCACAAAAACAGCTGTTCCACTGAGTCATTTTCCTAACGTGCAATTTAAAGCAAAACAGAGCAAAACCCACTCCCAGTTGTAACTTATTTGTGTTGATGGAGTAGGATAATGCTGGAAATGTGGGGAAAAACAACAGAAAACTCATCTCCACGTTCCTTTTTATACCAGAAATTTGGAAAAAGAAAAGGAAGAGACTTTGGAGCTAAAAATAAACAGTTTTGAAGAGATATTTGTGTCCTAATTAAATTACGAAGAGCAAGCCATGCATTGACAGTCAAAAATAATTTACAAAGATAGAAATGAATCTAAAGTTAGATGGAATGGAATTAAAATAACAAACCAAGATACATCAGTGAAACACCTAAAAAAATCATGTCACAGAGGTGCTTGTGTGCATATTTTCGTGGTGTTTAAGCCTAATACAGGCTCTGGAAGAGAAGCTAGTAAGAACTGGTAAAACAGGTGGAGGAAACTGCACTATGTGAAGTGAAAAAGCAAAAAAAAGACAAAATGTGCTGCAGGCACGGCTCTGTCATCAATTGGAAGTTGAGTGAGCAAGTGAACAAGCTTTTTCACATTTAGAAGAGCTCTTTTCACATTTAGAAGAACCCTTTTCACATTTTCACCTTTCATCCCACCCCGCTTTTGGAGGGAAATTATACGCTAGGCCCAAGTCTTATGCTGAATTCCAAATTATTTATTTTCCCTTGGTGGGGAGAGAAACTTGAACTTTTAATAAGTTTGTATTTTATGGCTGTTGCAGGGAGCAGAATTTAATTTGGAATCCAGAAGCGTTTGCCTCGCGCTCCGGAGATGCCGAGCTCCACGGAGCGCCGAGGCGTGACACGGACGCGCTTCTCTCCTTTGCAGATATCTCCATCAGCTTGCTGTCCCTGGTTGTCACAGCCTGTGGCCTGGCCCTGTTTGGCGTGTCCCTGTTCGTGTCCTGGAAGCTGTGCTGGATCCCGTGGCGGGAGCGGGGCTTGCCCTTCGGGAACAAGGACAGCAAGCAGGAGCCGCTGCACTACGCGGACGCGGACGCCAATGACCGCGACTACAGCGAGGATTACCTGGGGCAGCCCGCCGCCTTCCCCGAGGCCTCCATGAAGATCAGCCACACCTCCCCTGACCTCCCTCTGGACACCCAGGCGGGGAACAAGGAGAACTGCGTGCCCAATGTGCGGATGCAGCGGCAGATCACCGAGCCCACCTCGTCTGACCGGTCAGTAACTCCCATTTCTCTCCGTTACTCATGAATACGGGCCAAAAAGCATGGCACGCTGATCTAAGATATATATATCATCTTCTAGCCATGTTCCTTTTAAAAAGAATGTTAAATATACAAAAGTTATTCACTGAGGTGCACAAACCTCGTAGGTTGAAGTGACAGCATCACGATCCTATTCCATTCTTCTCCCAGCTGATGCCTTGTTGGGACTGCCTGAAAACAGAGGCCAGGCAAAGTGAAGGGAATAAAAACCATGTCTATTTATTGAAGGGCCTTCAGGTGCGTTTTGGGCAGACAAAGCCTTCCCCCCCAGGGGCTGCACCCAAAAATAGACCATGGGTCACAGGTTTTCACTGTTTTGTAAGTTTAATCCATTTGTATATTGGGGGTTAATCCTCCAATTACAGCTTCAGGTAATGAAGTCATTTACCCCAAATTTTCTCCCTCCAAATCACTTTTGTTTGCATTTCCCAGGGCCTGAGGCAGTGAGGTGTCCTGGATTCCCAGGCCAGGAGGGGAATTGTTCTGTCTGACCAAACTGGGAGAACAGCAGCTAACACTCTATATGGACTTTAGAGGTATACACTAAGGAATTGCAGGACTACAAATACATGGAAAATATAAAAGCTAAAATCCTAAGGCATCACAACTACTGTCTCATCGGTGCTTTTCCCTCAGGAGCTGGATAACACAGAGCCCTGTGTCCCTTAAAAGCACCAGGACAGCCTAGATTTAGCTTGTAAAGCATATTCATTTGCACTTAGCACTGGTGCTGAACACTCAGTAATATCTCCTCAAAGATTTTTCCAAAGAAGAAAAGTAGGGCAAGCTAATGCAACTCTTGCAAGAGCTAGAAACAGGATTAAAAAATCGTAGATTTTAGCCACAGTCATGACTGTGGGGTGAAGAGTGGCTGAACAGGAGTCAGTGAAGTGTCCAGGGGAGCTGGAGAACCAGCACAGGAGGGAAGAGGAGAGGGGGAGGCTGAGAGTTTGTGCAGGGGCAGGTGATAAAAGGATTATTTTTTTATACAGCAAGAATAAGGATCAGCATGTGAAGAGCCAGGAAATATCTGAGTCAAAGCAGAGGCACTTCAGTGGGAGAAGGTACAGCACTAGCCCAGTGGCTCTTTGCAAGCCTCTTCTTTTTATTCCTCCACAGGATATTCTGCACCTCTCACTGCCATGAGGAGCTTAAGGGTTGAATTTTATTTTTTCTCTTTGGTGACATGATAATATTTTATCCTGGAAAAGACTAAAGAATAACCATAAGATTTTGTATTTATTATACAACAAGAGAAAAAAAAATCAGGATAGCACATAAGAGGCTGTTCCTGCTTTAAGCATGGGTAAACAGATATTTACCAGGAATGAGTGAACAATTATAGCAGAGGAACTATTGCTGATTACATTCAATATAAATAGCTGTGGATTAATCCTGTGCAGACATTTTCCACATGATTTTTTTGTGTTCAACCTGAGCTCCTGGTGCTCCAATGCACTGAGTGATGGCTGCATAGAAATAGGACAATCAAATGGAAGTCATAGAAGATTAGGGTTTTGCCTAATCCAACTTTCACATTGCCCCACCTCAACAGGAATTGCAAATTTGATTTTTGTTACCATCCAGGAGGGAGAAATTTCAGTCACAGTAAGTGTGAATTATTAAATTTCACTGGACCAAAGCTAAAAGCAGCTTCTTTTCCTCAGCTACTGAAAGTAGAGGAGCTTTTCAGCCAAAGTGCCACAGAGTTTATTACATCAGGTGGGAGAGAAAAAAGGAAAACGATTGTTGGGGTGGTCAGCAAACCATTTCAGCCCAGCTTGGGACATGGGAGCAGAAAATGCCGTGGCATTAGCAGTGTGATGCTGAAGGTGGGCTCTCAGAAGGTGGGGTCTCACGGTTTATGTTAAACACCCGGCCCCGCCGCGCGTCGCGGAAACGCGCCAGGTGCCAGCAGGATCTCGGGTGTGCATTCACAGCCTGTCTCAACTCTTTCCTTTTCGCTTTAAGGCACAATTCACTCCGGAGACAGCTCAACCTGTCCAACCCTGACTTCAACATCCAGCAGGTTCAGAAGCAGGAGCAGCTGACGGGCATCGGCCGCATCAAGCCGGAGCTGTACAAGCAGCGATCGCTGGACACGGACGAGGGGCGCAGGAGCAACAGCAAGGCCTGTGGAAAACTCAACTTCATCCTCAAGTATGACTGTGATTTAGAGCAGCTGATAGTGAAGATCCACAAGGCCGTCAACCTGCCCGCAAAGGACTTCTCTGGAACTTCAGATCCGTACGTGAAGATCTATCTGCTCCCCGACAGGAAAACAAAACACCAGACTAAAGTGCACAGAAAGACCCTAAATCCAGTGTTTGATGAAGTTTTTTTATTTACTGTCCCGTACAATGATCTCAACGCGAGGAAACTCCATTTCTCTGTGTATGACTTTGACAGATTCTCCAGGCACGACTTGATTGGCCAAGTGGTAGTGGATAATTTTTTAGATTTGGCAGATTTTCCCAGGGAATGTAATATTTGGAAGGATATTGAATATGTCACCAATGTAAGTATTATATTTTTTTTTTTTCTTTTTGAATTTTATTTGTTTCTGACTTTATTTCCCTAATCTGATTATAACTGAAATTGTCTGTTGAATTTGTGAAGGAAAATACTCTATCCTCTCTCTTTCTCAAGCTTTGACCTTAATCCAGGGAAATTGACAGTACATTTTCAGTCCTCATTTCTTGTTCTTTGGTTATATTAAAGAATGTTTTATGTGGAGACAGTGGGTTTAGTCATTGCCCTGCTGATAGGGCAGAAACGCCGGAGAATGTTTTAATCTTACTTAATCTGAAATTTACTTAAGGAAATATTGCTTTTCTTATTTTGCCTGTCTTCCTGTTTTGCATGATTTTTTATGTAAGTTACAGCACGCTAATCAGCCAGAACTGCAGATTCAACATTTCTTGTGTAGCAATCTTAATTTCTTAAAAAAACTATTCTCATAAAGTCAGAAAAGCCCACAGCTATAATCCAGCCAAACAGAGTTCAGACAATGCTGCTCCATGAGAGAGTGAAACACACTGAATTGCTTTAACTCTGTCTTTGCTGTGTTCCCAGGGAAATGAGGAATGTATTTTAGCAGTCTGTATTTCAGTTATCTGTTAGCAACTTCTGTGCAGGAATCCAAACAGTGATTAAGTATAAAATCATGGAAATTGCTTCCAAGAAAGAAGGAGCTTTCTACTCAGAGCAGGAGCCTTGTAATGCCATTAGAGATGAATCCCACCTCAGGAGGACAGACCTGCAGTGAGAATGATCCATTACAGAAATCCACAGGGGGGAAGGCACCGGTGCCAAGTGTCAGTAAATATTTCATTTGCTATGTCAAACCACACTCCAGTGGAGTGCACATTTTAGAGTCAAATCAACCAGACATCATTAGCAGTAAGATCAAAGGGTAAGTTTGCTAGACCTCAGTTCAGGAAAGTGCTGATGTATCTGCTTAGCTGAGAATGAGAAGTCATTGAAAGGTAAAGGATGTTCTGAGACAAATGACTTGCCTGAATTCAGACCCTCACCTTATACCTCTGTGGTCTGGTAACATGCCCATATTACACACCAAATTGATTAATTTTATTTATTTATTTTCCCCTTGGAAAATTCTATATGAAAATGGATATTTTCCTAGCTTTAAGGGGAATTCTCTGCACAATCCTGTTCCACATGAGGATGGAAGTGCAGCAGCAGCAGCAGCACAAGCAGTTCCTCACTCAGGGTACAGGCAGGGGCACGGACACTTGGTGTCAGGGAGGACAAACCTGGCTTTTGTGGGAGAAGTTACTGCTTTTCAGCTGCAAGGGAAAAGTGAGGATGTGACAGAGCAGCTGACAGTCATTCCAAGTGAAAGGCTGCCTTCATACAGCATTAAGTGTCCTAAGATCAACTTCATTCTTTACACTCAGCTGGAAGCTGAATGTGCATGCACACTGGGGCTGCTTTGATATGAAGGGGTCCTTTTTCCCTGCTTTAACTTAGGCAAAAGATTGGCTCTGGTATTTTCTTTTGAATCACTTCTTCCAAATTTCAGAAGTGATACGGCATATCATTTGTATTCAGATTTTCTGTAATATCTGAAATGAAATTCAGGACTTGAGTCATTTATTAATTCCTCCTGGTACCAATTCTCCCATGAAGTGTAACCCTGTTTATCCAAACAGAGCACACGACCTGTCACCCAGACTTGTCACTGGCTCTCCAGCTAACAGAGGCATTTTCAAAGCAAGTGACTCATGGTGCAGAAGAGACACATCCCATTTTGGGTAATGTGACTTCTGAGATAAGAGTATCAGATAAATGCAAGTGTGGCTTACCAATTCACATTTCCAGAACTTCAAAGGTTAGAATTCATTCTGTGAGGTTATGAGAAATACTCCATGCATCATTAAAGAAACCAAGTTTCAGCCTGTTCTCTTGTCTGTGCAGCTGAGATATCTCTCAGCCTGACAGCAGAAGCTGGATCCTCATCCAGGGCTACTCTGTGAGCATTAATGAAACTCAGAAAGAAATGTTGGCAAAGTTTTGAGCCCCGTTGGGCAGTTTAAGGTTGGAAAACAAAACTGTGTCAACTGTAACAGGTTTTCAATAATTCATATTTGAGCGTCGTCTTGTTTCAAATAATAATTAGGGAACAGAAAAATGCTGGGCAAAGACACTGAAGGGAATTCACTTTATGTAGGTCAACAAAAAGTGCACACAGGAAGGGGAAACCTAGGAAATGAATGACAAGAAGGGAAGCTCCACACAAACTCCACATGACAAGTTTGTCATATTTCTGAGGAGTACAATTCATTTTAATTCCTTGTGCATCTTATTACACTGCCTAACCAGCCAGCCCAAAGGCCTTTATTTTACATTCTCCATTTTATTATGTTCTAATCCAATTTGACACAGCAATATAAAAGAATGTATCAAATCCTTCTCTGCCCAGCAAAATGTCCTACTTCAAGTGAGCACTGCAGATTATGCCTGAAATGTCAGCTTTACTGCAAACAATGCCATTAAACTGACCTATTATGGCATGTGCTTTCTTCTGTTTTTTAATAACAAGAGAAGATTTTTTTATCCTTAATCAGCAGTTTTCATTCTTTGGACTACAACATCTGTTACCATCCCAGAGTTTGAAATTATTTCTTAACACAGACACAGATCAGCATAAACACTTTTTTACGTGTTAAAAGCAGTCTGATGCCAAAGATGAATCTCCAATATCAAAATGACTGTTCTTCTAATCCCAGGTCCTCTGAGCATAAAAATCTCTCCCTGTAACACTGACACTTTTTTCAAGCAGATAAAAAGCAGCAGTGGGCTGTATAATAATGGTAGAAAATAATTGGTAGAAATAAATGGTAGAAATAATTAAGTGGATCAACTTTAGCATGAGCATGAAGTGAACTAGATAAGCTTTTTTTTTTTTTAATATCTACCAGTCAGATTACAACTGGTTTCTGGCTTATCAAGAGGAAAATATACTTTTTTATTATTATTTTAATTTTTTATATTTATTTTTAGCCTGGGTTTCTCTTGTTGGCATGTTTTTTAGTAGCATCTAAAACATAATCAGGGCTTGGGGTGGGGGTTTTTGGATGCATTTGTTCATGAACTAATGGTATGTTTGAAGGGGAAAAACAAGTGGTTGATATTTCCTTGGTTGCCATCTTCAGACTCAGATGGGCTCAAGTTAAAACACATGGCTTTGTCACAAGATAAAATGGAAAACCATGAAAGAAGAAGGTGTCAGATATAAAACAGGAAAGTCTGTTTCGGATAAAGGAAAACCTTCTCTTTCAGAAGGTGCCAAGTATCCTCTTACATAACCTGCTGAGCCCCTGGGAAGGAAAATCCTTTGTCAAGAATTGCTTGTTAAACATCACTAGGCCCATGCAGGGCACAGAGAACGTTCCTGCCAGCTGGAAATGCAGCTCTGCTTCATCCTGCCTCTTGGGATTCTCCACGTGCTCAGCACTTGAGAAGCAGGTGAACTTCCTTGAGGAGTTTTCTCAGCTCAGATGAGGGGGATAACTGGAGTAAGGAAGTGCTTTTAGCAGGCAGATTTGTGGTTCTGGTCTTAGGGTGTAATAGCTGCTGCCACTGATGCTCTTTGCAGTTGTCAAATATAGTTATGTTTAATATCTAAATATAATTATGTTTAATATCTAGGCATGGAACAACAAAAAATGCTCTTTTTTCAGAGTGATTAAGTTCACATATACACTTAAAAAAAAATCCTGTTCCTAACACCCCATTGGCAGCTTTCTCTCAATAGATCGTGGTGCAAAAGGAAATGGAAATACAGGGAAATATTTCTGAATCTAAGAGAAAGGAGAGTACAGGAACAAGACCCAGGGCAATACAGATAAAATTGGAGAAGTAACATGCCACAGACTTTAAGGCATGTGTTTACTAAAACCCAAAAGAGAGTTATGGATAGTTCAAAGCTATGAAGGGACATGAGCTGTATATCAAGTTGTTCATTTTCACATTCAGAAAGAACCACAATATGCCAGAAATTTCAAAGCTAAGAAATTGATTTTGTCTGTTTGTAAAAATCTTCAAGCTCTGTTAGGGCCTGGGATAGGATTCACCTCGTTTAATGAATTTATTCAAAAATTAAAATTAAAAAAAAAAAAATAAAAAAACCACCAAAACACAATCAAAATACAACAGTGTATCAGATAATGCTGAATTCCTATTGCACAGATTCAGGAAGTAAAAAATATTGAAAACAAAATAATTAATTTAAAATGCATGTTGAAATGCATGTTAGTGTTTTGACAAGGAGAGAGTTAAAAATTAGGGTGACTGTAAGTATTTGAAATTCTGCATTCTAAAAATGCTAATTGTTCACTGCTGTTGTTCTTGAGTTTGCCAGAGCAAGAAAGATTTGAGAATTTGTATTTTTAGGCATTTGTGTTGTGTAAGTGAGATGCAACTGGAATCGTAACATCACCAGAAGGAAGTTTCAAGTTCCCTGTTTGGGAGATGTTAATGCCAACCACAGAACGTGTGGAAGAGAGATGAAAAGAGGCTGATTTTTTTCAGTCAGTTCATGGAAAGCATAATAAAACCAGAAAACACTGAAATCTGACTGAACTGAAACAACTTCCTCAAAGGCTGCGTTGCTCAGGACCGTTCCTGCTCAGCATCTGCCAAACGCTCCTGAATAGGTGCAGGACATAAAGCTGAGCTTAAACCCTCAGAAGTGGGGGGAAATTCACATTGTCTGAAAGGAGCAGGGAGATTGTGGGGCTCAGCCAGGGATGGCTGGCTCAGGACACGGTGCTGCTGTGGCAGGGATGGGAGCAGGTCTGGGATGTGCAGATCCCTGGCACCGGCGTTAATCCGCTCTGTTCGCTCTGCCTGATCTCCCCCGACAGCGTGCAGGCTCTGGAGCTGAACCCACCTACTCCACTTGGGAAAAATGCTTAGCTTGTCAAGATGTTTTAGCTAGTGATTCTGAAATCCCTGCTCTGGCAACTCACAGGCCTTGGAGAAGCGATGGCACCGAGCTCAGAAAAGCCTTTAATGTATTTACAGTGGTTAACAAAATTTTGGAGTTTGAGGAGGAGCAGAACCAAACCAAGTCTCTGTCTCTGTTTATGAATCAAACCCAACCACTCAATGTCAAGTGCCATATCTACCTTTTTTGTGTATCAGAAAAAAGGAAACAAAAGGGGATTTTTATTATT
>NC_031774.1:15364-27943 GCF_001522545.3 Parus major | reverse complement strand
TTATTATTTAATTTATTATTTGTATTTTACTTTATTACTATTTTTATTTATTATTCTTATATTTTATTTTGTATTATTTTTATTATTTAATTTATTATTTTTATTTTATTTTATTTTATTATTACTTATTTTTATTTATTATTTTTATTTATTCTTTTATTTTTATTATTTCTATTATTTCTTTTATTTATTTTATTTTTATTTTTATTTCGTTTATCCTTTTTATTTTATTCTATTTTTCATTTTATTTATTCTTTTTATTTATTATTTTATTTTTTATTATTTCTATTTCTATTTTTTTTTTTAATATAGAAAACCTATCCTATATTAACCTGGTGCTCTATTTCTTTAGGCTTTAGTTATGGTTGTGAAGATGTACCTATTTAATTGATTTGCAAATGCAAGTCTCTTTGAAAGAGACAGATTTGCAAACCCATGAATCTTGTTTTAAAACATGGCAAAAGTTTGGCAGCAACAACAGCTATTTCATGGTGGTTTTAAGGCAGTAAACACAAGGGATAGAATTCACCCCGTTTAATGAATTTATTTAAAAAATAAAATAAAAATAATAATAATTTTTAAAAACACAGAAAAACACAATCAAAACCAGGAGTACTCAAAAAACTCTAAACCAGAAAGCTTAATTGCCTTTGAGAGGCAGATCAGTGAATATTCATCTTCTCCTGAGTCACAAGGTCACCCTTTGTTGCATGATTTTTTCTGTCTATTCTTAATCAACTGTACAGAAAAAAATGAAAGTGCATGTGTAATGAGTAATTTCATAGCCAAAAGGTGCTGGAAAGTCATAGATCTTTAATCCATCCAATTCCTAAGGGTCACCACAGTGAGGATGAAATAGAAATTAATTAGGCTTCAGCACAACAGGTATAGTACTCAGTGTACAGTAGAGAAGAGCTGCAGCCAGTGTTTTCCTTTTTAAATACCTTTTTATTATTTAAATTTACTATTTCAATGCATTCATTTTCAAAACTGGGCTTTTCCTTTTGTCTTTTGGGGTTTTCTTCTTTGCAAATGTACTAATTGTTTTGTAGGAGAAGGTTTTTCAGGGATGCCATCCATTTAAATGATCAGGGGCCAGCACTCAGCGTGGCTGACCAAAGGATGGGCACAGAGAAAATTCTAACAGGTTTGCAGAAAACTAGAGGCAGCAAATGCTTAATTCTGCTGGAGCAGCTGGCTCATGGTGAGAATAACAAACAACAGAACTTGGGAAGGGTCAGGAGTTTAAAAAAAAAGTCAAATGCAGTGGTTTGATAAGGAATTTTTGTTCTCTTGGTCCCCAGTCAGTGGTACAAGCACTGCAAGCTTGGCTGTAAAAGCAGGGCAGATATTTCATGTGAGGGATTTCCCAATAGCCTGGGAATTCCACAGAAACAGGATGGTTTATCACTGTGATATCTCTGAGGCTCCAGCTCCCGTTTGCTGGGGGTTTGGGAGCAGTTTTAGGGAAATAATAATTCAGAATTGTGTCTGTGTGGATTCACTGTGGGAAGTTTGCAGAGTCTGGGAGTGTGGCCATCCAAATTTCCAGGGAGCTTTTTCAGCATGGATATTTCTCTACTAAAAAACCCCTCCATACATACCACCAACCAAGCAAACAAAAGAAACTAAAGGAAACAAAATAATAAAAATAAAAGCTGTGTAATGGAAATGGCATCATTCCAGTTAAAAAATTCAATAGAAAAGAAGGTATTTGGAAGTTAGTATTTTGAGAAAACTGAAATTTCAAAATAAGATATTCTGATTTCTCATTTGGAATGCCCTGCTATATTTTAAAATATTTTGAAAGCAAATTGTTTCAAGACAAGTGATGGGTATTCTGCTTCAAAATGGAAATAACTCAAGATTCCTTATGAAAGCTTTCTAAACTGATACCTTCCCTGCCCATGAGTGCTGAATCTTCTTGAGTCCACATTTCCCTGGTACAACAACCCCAGAACAGCAGCAGTGTATGGAGAATATTTTCCTCCAGACATTAACTGCATGCTGAGAAAGGTCAGACACCATCCTAAATTCCTGCTTTCCTCTTAGAAAAAGTGTCTCTACACATCTCCCTTCTCCTTTCTTCTCACCCTCCTCTGCCAATCCTTTTTTTTTCCTCAGAATTCTCTCTCAAAGAAGGTTCTGGGAGAGAAAAAGCTCTCAGCAACACTGACTGCACATAAACCAAAGTCAAAATGTGATCCTGGTCAGCCAAGCCTGTCCTTCAGTTATAACATCCAAAATTGTCAGTGGGAGCTGCAAATACCAAAAAGATCCTGCTCCAGTATTTTACAATTCATAGGCAGCAATTCTTGAAGACAAGCAAGGAGCATTTGCACAGCACTAAGACTAAAATAGCTGTATTAAAGGGATCTTGGTTGTAACCATTCTGCACATAATTCAGGATTAGACTGTGCCATAGCCTTTTTTCTACAGGGTTATGTAACTTTCAATTTAAACATGTATTTAGCCAGGCAGGGGAAAAAAAAATCGCTTCAAACATGTATTTAAATATTGAACAGTTTTGGGAATGCTTACTCTGTCTTTTTTTTTTTTTCCCCCTAGCAGAGGTCACAAAAAGCATTTCAATAGCTTATGGATTTATCAAAATTTCTGCAAAATCCTACTCTTTAAATTAAGTTTCAATATTTGGAGCCAAACTTGAAAGTATTCTTCCCTCTGAACATACTGTGCTTATGTGAAAAGCCTCAAGCCATTTTTAGCCTTTAATCCCCACTAGATATCACAGCCATCAGGCATCTTTCTCCACCAAACAGGGTATTTCAGAGTTTTACAGTTCCCTTTCTGTGCAGTCTGTTTACCCAGCTCTCATCTTATTTTCCCTTCTGTTTAAGGGGAAGTGGACTTTTTCTGTTACAATTTCCTTGGGGATTCACAGTGACTGTGCCCTGAACTGGAGCAGGATATCCTGGTTATTGGGGCAAGGGGTGGCAGAGCTATTTGGGAAGCTGCACTCCTGACTTCATCTTTTCTAGATGAAGATCCTTTTCCAGGTAAACGGCAGAGAAAGTGTCACTGCACACAGGCTCTCTTCTCACCAAAAGATTTGTCTGGCTCCCTTCAAAGTCTTGTTAGAGGATGTCAGCTGTCTCACTCTTGAACCTTGCAGGATTCCAGGATCTGTAACAGCAGACAAAATACTCATTTGTACCAAAAGGAGGAATTGCTGGATCATAACTAGTGCTAGGAGGCATGAGATTAAATTATAGATCTTGCCAAAATTAAGGTAAGGCTGTACCATTTGATAAATAATCACATGAGATTAAATTATAGATCTTGCCAAAATTAAGGTAAGGCTGTACCATTTGATAAATAATCACATGAGATTAAATTATAGATCTTGCCAAAATTAAGGTAAGGCTGTACCATTTGATAAATAATCACCTGAGGACTGTCTTCAGACCTCTCCACTGCCTTTGTAGGGGGAAAACATCAGAAGCTGCAGCTGGAGTGGGAGCTGACCTGTGGAGAAACACTTATTATTCCCACAGTGTGTATCTATAAATGTATCTATAGCTTCTCTAGCTGTTCTCCTCATCCAGGAAACTTTGAAGTGCCATAAACAACAGTGAAAACTCCAAAGGACACACAAAGCATTTTTCCTATGATTTAGGGCAAGGATAGCTCTGCTGCTCAGAGCATGGTGCTGATAATGCCGAGGCCGTGGGCTCAGTCCCTGTAAGAGCTGCTCACTGGGTGATGCTTGTGGGCTCCTTCCAACTCAGAATATTCTGTCCTGCTGTGGGAAATGCAATTCCAGATATTGTGGAGGCCGTGTTTGTGCCTGGGTGGCCGTGAAGGTGTCTCAGTGCTCAGCCACGGCCCCGTGGAGAACCTTGCTTGGGGCATCACAGAAACATCCAGAGCTCTGCTCCTCCATTCCCTCAGCTGGTGAAAAACAGGCAGCCAAACCATCCAGGGGAAGAGGGCTGGAAATGCATCACTCTTTCATGTTAAGTGAGCTGTTTTTATGAGAGTGGAGCTAAAGAAACAGTGGCAAAACTGAGGACCTGACTGAAAGCTTTTCCATGGAGATTTATCAGCCCCGAGTTTACGACATCTCTGCAGCAGAGAACTTCATTTTAGCTCACATTTCCTGTCATGTAGGCTCCTTTCTCTAAAGAATTCTCTCTCAGAATAATGAACATTCTGAATACATGTGTATCAGGAACAGCATAAAAAATGTGGTGTTTCCTGCAAAAAATCCAACAGGCCACGGCAGCATGGCTTTGTGCTTGCCTGGGGAAGATTAAATGACAGGCACACAAATCTCTGAATGCTGCACTGCTTCTCACAAGGCAATGCACGCTCAGTGCACACTCCAGTTCTAAAATCATGGATATTGTGACTCCTGTAGTCTTGCTGAAGTTACTGGAAGTATTCACAGGGGTAAATGAGGCAGAGAGGCTTTTGCAGTGTCTGAGCCTTCCTGTGGCTCCCTGACAGAGATTTAGAGTGAGCATTTCACACCATGTACTCTGGAGAAATGACAGGCTCAGCTGATGGGAATGCATTAGCAGTGTCTGTGCTATCATGACATTTGAGATTTGTGTAGTTACATCCTCCTGGCCCTTCATTGCTTGATTAAACACCTTGCTCTATTTACTCAAGAAAACAGGAGTCACAAGCTACTTCTTACCTTAGTGAGTGCTTAATCATTTTCCACTCCCTTCACCAGGCAAACTTCACATTAAAGCTGTGTACACCATCTGGAAGGAGATTCCTGACTAGTGATGGGATCTTGCTTGTGATGGGCAGGGAAGCAGGAAACAACTGACAGCTGGAGCTTTTCACAGTCTATTATATGAGCTCTTGGGGAAAAAAAATCCCCCACTCAGATATTTAGGGTAAATCTGGCATCTAAGAAATAGCAGTTTGTCACTACATCAGGAAACATCACCTTGCTTGCCAGACAACCAATTACTGACATCCCCAGAACTTGAAGTTATTGCTCCTCCTGTTTCCTGCAGTAAAATTATTTTGGAAGGAGCAGTGAATAGGAGAAACACTTTGAAGGTGAACTCCAAACAAAAGAGCAATTCTCCATACTGTACTTTGTACATCTGTTTTCAGAATTCATTGAACTCTATATGTGTTTTTCTCTTTAAAAGCGTGCTGGGGTTTTATAAGTATTCTTAAAAGCCAGCTGTGATTTAATCAACCATCTGATCTGCATTATGATAACTCTTCTGAATAATCCCAACAATAAAATAAGTATGTATGCAGTAAAGTGAAACAAAAGTGTGTACAAAAATGATTAGAAAAAACCAGCAGACTTTGGTTTCAAGCACCCTAGAGAGTTATTTATGATCATCAGGAAGAAAGGAATCACTTTAAAATAATGAAAACCTTTCAATATCTGCAACTCCACTGAGCACAGAATCTTACAGTAAATGCTAATTTAACTATGAACTTCACTCTGTTGGGACCACAACACTTTATATGCAGGTAGAAATGAGTAGTGCTCAGGATTAGATCCTGGCTCTACTGTAAAGTCAGGGAAAGAATTCCCACTGAAGCTGAGATTCCATGCACATCCTCTTGCTGTAGTCTGGAAATAGTATCTTGTAAACAAAGAGCCAAATGAAATTGTGTTAACAGGTAACCTGAGCCAGACACTGAAGAACAAGCAAATTACCATTCTTTTATTCCTCTTGCAAAAGAAACACCTGGCAGTGACCTACCCAGCAAAGATGTGAATGTATTCCTCCTCCCCTCAAATCTGACAATTCAAATGTGGGCGAGTTATCACCTTTGGTTTTGCAGAAAGCAGATAGAGATCTCTCCATCAGAAATTACCTGAGTTTGACATCTGCTTCTTCAGTTTCTGTCTGGCTGCAGGCATCCTGAGGGAATGAAGACAGATTATTTTCCCCTGAGGTTTCTGCTGTGAGCACCCCAACCCATTCCTTTCAGTAGTTCAGCATCATTTCTCATTTTCCAACTCCTTTTCCAAATACTTCACTTTATTTAATGTATGGAGCACCAGCATTCTTGGGAAAGCCATGACAAACACTTCATTCAACACCAAATTGTTTTATTTTTTTTTTATCATAAAAGGACATAAAGTTTCTTATCCTATCTGTAACAGTAATATTTTTTGTTACAATACAGATATTTTATAAACAAATGTATCTATAGCATTAGATGCTCACTGTCTTCATCCCCATCATCCTGTTCTTCTCAAAAGTTGCTTATTTTGGGACACCTTTCAGTGCTAAATCAGAGCACAGATCCTTCTTTTCTGACAGTTTTGAGTCAGGATGGTCAGAGATAACTACACTAAATCCTTTCAAAATCATACTTCCAAAAAATTGAAGTTGGACCCTTGTAATGGATCAGATCAAGTACCCAAAATAAGACTAACAGAGTTCTAAAGTACACTCATAATTTAGGACAAGCCAGTTCACACCTTTGATTTCATCTTAAAACCGTCAAATTATTTAAATTACAAAACTAATCGATCTGATTCAACTA
This sequence comes from Parus major, assembly GCF_001522545.3. Lineage (NCBI taxonomy): Eukaryota > Metazoa > Chordata > Aves > Passeriformes > Paridae > Parus > Parus major. Next base: position 21,442 of record NC_031774.1, on the reverse strand, counting down.
AACTTTGAGAACACTTTGAGAAGGCATCAAAGTGACCATGAGATTTTGAGTCACAGGCTGCCTAACAGTGCTACTTTTTTTTTTTCCCCTACCCATAAGTGAGTGTGTACTGAATAATACCATTTATTCTGAACACAGGCATAACCAGCTGGAAGTCTGGGCAGCTCACCACACTCAGCTCTTAATTCCATGAGGAAGAACAGAGCAAGCTGCAGAAAACACTCATTTTCCTCTCCAGGTGTGTTTCACGTGTAGCACGTGGAAGGTAAAACAAGATAGAAGAGAAGTCTGCTCAGAGGGACTTGTGTTGACTCATCTTTATGGGCTTAAAGCACTTCTATATTTAATTTAGTGCTCTCTTTATCTCACATCTTACACTACCCTCTGTGCATTCTTCAGGAGAAACAACTTGCTCACTGGAGTGGCCCTAAAATCAATTCCAGTGTATATCTAAATATAATAGGGAGGTACGAACACATCAGATAGAGAGCAAGTGTTACAGAAAAAGAACTGCTATCACACTCTGCACAATCATATCTTCCCCTGCTCCTGCTGCAGACACCTGGATGGATGATACATTTTCTAAAATGGATTCTTGTCTTTGCTCTTCACCTTCCTTCAGCTTCCTCACAGTTTCTTGTTTCGCTTTAAGGCTCTTTTTTTTTTCTGTAGTAGATGTAGTGCTGGGTTGGCAAACTGCCCAGCAGCTTCATGATTAAAATATTCTGTTTATTTGTAAGGTAGGTGGAGGATACACAGCAGCAGCATAAATTCTCCATGTCCAGATCCACATATCTCAATTTGTGTCCTAATGAGAGCAGCCCAGAGCTGGCTCTGAAGAAGAGCAGGATCTGCATGAACTCCTGGGCAGCACCAGCCATGAAGATACCAAGAGTCAGTGAAGTGTTCCTGGTGCTGCCTGGGAGAAGGGGATCCCCACGGGTTCCTTGGCACTGGTTTGGCAGGGAGGCTTGTCCTGGCAGGGTTAGACACCCACAGCATCCCAGCACCACGTGCAGTCAGGTTCTGCAGCCTTGAAATGGGCAATAGAACCTCTAGGAGCAAACAGAAGAGCCTGCTCTCCCATGGTTCCTGTTGGAGTCTGGAACACAGGGTGTGTGCCCTTGTTTCTGATACTTAGTTATGAGATCCATAAAAAACACTCAATTTCATATAATATATAAATATATAAGCTCTCTAATCTACACACTCACACTTTTAGCTTTTTCCATCTAACTTTAACATTTGTTTTCATGTATCACCATGAAAACATGCTCATGAATTTCATATTATATGAAATTCAGTGTTCTCCTGGTAACTAAGTATCATTATTATTATATATTATTATTATTAACTGATAACTAAGTATCAGAAACAAGGGCACACACCCTGTATTCCAGACTCCAACATTTCCCCCCTATGCCTCAAAAAAACATCACCAAAACCCCAACATCTCTCCTGATTCAAATGTGGACTTCTCTTTTTAGAATGGTTGGAGAGCCAAAGGGTGAAAGCTGTCCTCTTGTCCACACATCTGGAATGGTGCTGCCTGCTTATCATTAATTTAATTGGCATCCTCTTCCTTCCTCCCTGAACTGCTTTAGTTCCTTTTGTATTTGGAATCTAGAGAGATTCTAAGTTATAAAATGAGATAATTTTTGTGGGAGTTTTGTCCATATTAACTTATTTAATAATTGGGTTTTATAGGATTTAAGTCCATGATTTTAGTCTGCAATTAAAATGGAAAGGCTGTGCAGGCAGTACAGCTGCACACCTTTGCACCCCATCCATCCATTAACAGAATTCTGCCAGCAGTGAAGTGTTGTCTTTACCTTGGCTGCTTCACTTTGAAATTTGCAGGTATTTTCTTTTCCATATTACCCATATAAAGGAGGAAATGAAACTTCTATGGAAATTGTTTTCTCTGTTTTTAAAAGTGGGCAGTTTTTATAGAGTGTTACTGGTGAAATGCACCTTGTGAAATTTAGCTGTGCATTCGTTCCAGTGGAAGGTTCCATGAAATGCTCTCAGGGTTGGTTTTAAGTCATAATGATCCCTTTTCACCATTTCTCTGGGGGAGGAAACTTTGTGTGGATGTTGCACTGTTAGTGTTATACAACTGCTACTGTTATTTAGGTTATTAACAGGTTACTGTTACACAGGTGACACATCAGAAAATGTAATTTTTTTATATTTACTGTCACCACTTAATAGCAACCAAGTCAAAAGTTACAGAATTTCAGCATCAGGGAACTCAAGAAATGAAATTCCTTCTTGGCAGCAAGCAGGGGAAGTATTCTCACTGGTGCCTGACCTGAGGGCATACATGACACCATGTGAAAAAGTTGTCCCCAGAGAAACAAAACACAAAGAGAAATTCCAGCAGACAAACATTTGATTATTTGCTTTAGAGTCACAAGGATGCCTAGGAAAAATACCTATTGAAAAGAAAAAAAAAGAAAGCCAACTTTAAATAGCAATGAAGAAAATCACTTTGTAACTCATAAGAAAGGAGTAGGAGAAATAGATTCAGAAGCTCATGCTTCTTTTCCCACCTTCTAAATTGATGCTGGGCTTGAAAGGAGCTGATCACAGAAAATATTGCTTTTGACAAGTCCAGCTTAGGTAATAATACTTGTATTACTTTTTAGTGGGATGAGAAGCCAAAAAGGATCAGAGAGAGACAGAGAAAAGGCACACCAGGGATTTCATTGAACGTGGATATCAATTATATCCAATTCAATTTTATATATATATATATAATTCAATATCCAAATCAATGATATCAAAATATTCTGTGGTATCACAGAATTGTTTAGGTTGGAAAAGGCCCTTCAGATGACATAGTCCAACCATTAAACCCTGAGTGCCACATCTCCACATCTTCTAAATCCTCCCAGGGATGGGTGACTCCACCACTTCCCTGGGAAGCCTCTTCCACTCTGTAGAACTTTTAACTGATCAGATATTTGGATTTATTTTATTTGTTTTTTTAATGGCACCAAAGTTCTTTTCATGGTCTGTGAGGGCAGCAGATTTTATCCAAGGGGTCAGGAGTGCTGCTGTTTGTAGGGAGCAGGGCACATGTGCTTCTCCAGCTGCTGCATTCTCTACCCTGGCCACCATATCCCCCACTGGAATCACAGCTGGAGTGGAATTCCACCACAGCTGGAAAAATCCATCAAGAGACTGATTGAATCAAAAAATGAAGCATAACTCAGAGAAAAATTCTAGAATGGCAGGTACTGCAGCATAGAGTTTGACATGAAATTTCTATTTTTCAAGCATGATACTATTTGGACTTCTGTCTTCTTTGTATGGATTTCTGCAACATTGTAGAGAAAGCTCAGACTAAGAGCAGATCCAGATTTGTGAAAATGGCCTTCCCTCATTACCCCTTTTGTGAACACCCTGTGCTAAGCCTGAGCAGCAAAGTCAGTACAGAACACCTAATGTGAGTGTAATGAATACATCCACAACATATTACAGGTGCATCTGCAGACTGAAAAGAACATTTTTTCCCCTGATACTGTGACTTTCTCCATCTCTTTCCAGCATTACCCAGGTACTTAGTTTCCTTCTCAGAGTGATGTGCTCAGAATCCACGATGTAACAGCTGCTCTGCACAACACAAAATGCCAGCTCTGAGAATGACATTGAGATTTCAGTGGAGCTGTAAGTTCACGTGCAGCCATTGTAACTCAAGGTGGAGGGAAAGGCCAATCCATTCATTTGCATACAGATCTAGTTTAAATTGACATTTTCATTTGAAAACACTAGAGGGAAAAAAAATAACAGGCAAGACATTTTGGATTAAAACATTTTGATTAGTTAACTTCCTGTTAAAACCAGCTTCCCCCCTTGCAATCTTTCTTGGATGGATTTGAAATTTTCATTATTAGTGGTATATGGAGATAATTGAACATATCTTTCAACTCATGTCAGAATGGAAGCAAGAGGTAACTGGCAAATAATTTGTGCTAGAAATAATTTTATGCATTAGAATGGATTTGCTGCTTCATTTTCTTTGAGCTCACGTTTGCCTAGAGATACTGAACACTTAACACATAATTTAGCCTCCTCTTCATGAAACAAACCAGCCTTTAGCCTTGAAACCATGGGGGTTTGTTTTCTCATCTCTTTCCATCTCTGTGATGTTCACCAGAAGTTTTCTTTTACATCTGCAAGGCTGGCCCCCCCAGGTTAAATTGCTTTAAGGTAGTGCAATGCCATTAACCTCTGCTTCACTTTGGTCTTTTCAGTCTCCTTGTTTCACAAAAAATACAGGTCTAATCCAAACCAGTAACAGCCTGTGGAAAAATTACTGGAAAAATACAGAAAGATCCTGCTCCAATATTTTTCAATTCATAAGCAGCAATTCTTGAAGACAAGCAAAGAGCATTTGCACAGCACTAAGACTAAAATAGCTTAAATACTATACTAAAGTCTAAATATTGTATTAAAGACTAAAATACTGAAGGGATCTGGATTGTGTGGACGTTCATAAGAACTTTTGTCCTTCATTTAGGCAATGAATGCTTCAGCACAAATCCAGTCAATGTCCTGCCTTGCCAGATTGCACTGTTCAGCTGGTTTGTGATGCTGCCCTGCGTGAAACATTCCCTGTCTGCCTGACCTACCCGTCCTTCCATCCCTACCACCTTCACCTGACATCAAAACTCTTCTTTTTCCCACTGGAAGCTCCCTCCTCGTTCCCTTTGGAGAAAGCACTTGCCCTCCAAACACATTTCCTGCCTAAGGAAATTTGCATTTCACTGCTGTTCCCAAGCTTGTCAACATTTCTGATGAACTTCCCTGCAGAGGGGAAGGTCTGTGCTCTGTGCCACAGTGCTCCCCTTAAAGCTCCAGCACTGGGGAGTCCAACCCACCCTCAGGAGCCTCTGCAAGTGTTGTTCCAAAGGTGGCAAGGTGTGAACACTGACACCTTTGGGGTGGAGGTGGGATACCTGGAGCTGGGAGAAGAGGAGAAGCCAACAGCACCTTGCCTGTCAGCTCACGTCTCGCAGGTTGTGACATTTTTATACACTCCATCGTGAAGGTGCAGTCAATTCCTCTGCTTTTCCAGCCTTCCCTGTCCTCCAGCCACCCACAACCCACCCCCACACACACACACATGCACCTCCTGCCTCCCAGCACCATCCAAAATTATCCTAGGCAGCCTGCAATGCCTGCAAAACAAGGGCCAGGGCAGAATTTTTTACATTATTAAATATATCCTGAGCTTTCCATTTTCTAGAAAGTGACAAGCTGTAGAATAATAATTTAAAAAAGCAGTAAGAATTTGAGAAACTAAAATATCTTTCAGAGGAATAGTTTAGCTTGCAAGGAGAAATTTAAACTTCAATTAACTTTTCTCTCTGGCCAGCAATGCCATCTAGCAAGCCTTCAGAGCCAAATCTGTACTCACTTTTTCCTTAATAAGTGATGAGGAAATTAAAAATGACTTCTATTAACTTTCTACAGAAGTTTCCCTTTAGAAGGCCTCATTTCTGTTTTTCCCATGAAATCAATTTCTGACACAGACACACACACATAAACAGGACAAGTGCTCCAGCTTTTCCACTCATGTCTCTGCTAATTTCCATTAGCACAATTCAGACTATCGCTGCAGTTCATCAATTTGGTTTGCAACAAATTAAGATATTATTTCTATCAGTAGCTACAGGATAATTCATTAGATTCACTGTTAGGCCCAAATTCAAACCACTCTAGTTCTGAATTGAAAATCTGCATAAAGGGTTCAAAGCCAGTAAAATCTATAGGATTTAATCTATATATATCTATAAAATCTATAGGATTTAAGCATATGTTTAACAACATGTATGGGATAAAGCTTTATCTGTACTGAATGGAGGCTTTTTTAAAAGGATCTTAATACAGAATAATTTATCAATAAAGTCTTAAATGACTTTAAGAACAAATATACCCTGTAAATGCAGCTTACCAATGGAAAGTTTCAGTTAATCACTGCCACCCTATTTATAGGATATAAATAATATATTATTTTTATATTATTATATAAAATATAATAACAATACATGATGTGATGAAGGATAT
>NC_031774.1:0-15224 GCF_001522545.3 Parus major | reverse complement strand
TAAAATATAATAACAATACATGATGTGATGAAGGATATGATAATATATTATTTATATATTATTATATAAAATATAATAACAATACATGATGTGATAAAGGATATAAATGATGACAATGGAGATGTTGGGTCTTTAGAGAGATAAGTACATTGAGTGCCTACAGGAAAAGGTTTCTGTCCTTGATTCTGCTGGGGACACTGTGGCAAGAGAAAGTTATGAGTATTTTCTCCTCAAGGACACTGACTGGATTTGTTCTGGAGCATTCATGGAGTAAAAGGCTCCTACTTTGGCTCCCACTACCTCATTTCTGAGGCATCTTGAATCACTGGCACAGCACAGAGTTGTGGCTGGAGAATCCTTCTTACATGGCCTGGATTAAAGGAAAGCAGTCATGACATGAGAATCATGGAATCAGGAGAGGAAAAAACCCAAACAACCCCAAAACACAAACTCTAAAATCCATGTTAAAAGATCTTCACACTCTGAAGACAGAGGACACGCTATTGGATTTATTTTTGTTACTATCTTTATAGAGAAGTTGCCAAAATGCTTGGGAAACTGGGAGTGCAAAGTCCAGAGTGAATTAGATGCAAACAATTCAGCTTTCTCATATTCCTTCACTGCAGTGAAACCAAGCTTCTGAATTGTTTGGTCATGTTCTTTCCCAGTAAGGGAAATCAGACATACCAAGCTCAAAAGGCTTCTTTACTTACTTGCTTTCATTTTTTAAGAAAAGCATAAAGAAAAGAAATAGAGGCAATGAAATAAATAAAAAATAAATCACAGTGAGAAAATGGTACCACTTGAAAATTAACTTAAAACATGAAATGCAGCCTGACATTGATGTATTGAAAGAATAATTATAAAAGATAGGCCATTCCCATTTTCTACTTACTATACCTAATCACATCTCTGTAGATATGGATTGATTCAGGCATTAATAAATATCTGCTTTACTAGAGTTCATTTCTTTGATTTGAGGCATCATGAAAATAGAATTTTCCAGTCATATCTTTTCTATTCATCTCAAAATGTGTAATGAGAAGCAACTGGCGCTCTTTGCATGCAATTTCAATTAAAATCCAACATTTCAAAAGAGTTTTTATCGGTATACATTTCTCATAGATATAACTCAAAATGACTCTGTGATGAAATTATAAAAAATGTAGAGCTGACTTCACAAATTCTTCATGTTAGATACTTTAGATTTACCATCATTCCCAAACAGATTATAGTCTGTGGGATTCACATAATATTTGTGTCCTGGACCTGTTCCTCAGCAGCATTAGTATCTTATCACTCAAATCTTATTCCAGGCTTCTCAACACAGATGAGCAATTTAATAAATGTATATCCCAAAAAAGCAGATAACACTGCTTAAAGCATGTCTCAGTCATTTGGGCTTAACACATATACCTGGTATACTTAACTCATCCTTGTCTTAGCTGAGTGAACCTCCTCTGAAGTAAATCCTTGCAAAATTCAAATCCCCACATTAGCAAATATTAGAATGATGTACAGTGAAACTTATCTTGCACTGTAGCAGTGTAATTCCCTTAATTCCAGGAAAGATTGGGAAGTAACTAGGAATAAATTTTTGTTGTTTAAAATGCAACCAATGCTCCTCAGCTTGGAGAGGAGAAGAAGGAGAGGCTTTAATTAAACAGTGAAAATGTGTCCCTCCTGTTCTTCAGAAACTCAGGAGATACCATCTCATCCCATGACACCTCTGCTGTTCCTGTTCTCCTGTGCCCTTTGCAGACATGTCCAGCTGCTGAAGGAGCCACTGCCTGAGCTCTGACACTGCAGCAGGAATTCAGCAAATCTCTAAAACCTCTTCTCACTGGAAAACCTCTCTCAAGAGTTACCAATTTCATAGGAAATAAGCAAGGCCATCAGTGCCTGCTAAGTGCCCCAGTTAATGCTGGGTTGGTGAGATGCATAAAAATACACGTGGGCACCTCACAACCCATAATTAGTTTCGCAACACAGCAGAAAAGTGAAAAAGTAGTGTCTGCCTTTTTATAGCTGGAGAACTGAGGAACCTGGTATAATTGAGACATATGCTTTAATTAGAGTGGCACAGGCACTGCGTGGTGCAGGCCTATCACAGCTCCTCTGCTCCAGAAATACAAATCTCCAGTTGCCAAAGGAATGGGCACAAACCTTATGAGTGCCTAACTCAGGGACAGCCAATCTCCTTCCAGATCAGAGGCAGAAGCAGAAGATACAACCTATAAATTGTCTTGTTTCCTTCCACCCCCTGCTGCCTGTTTTACATCCCCATTTTCTGCACTCAGATGTATTTATGAGAAGGAAGAGGAGGGCTCTGATCCCAAATGTCATTGCCAGTTGTCAGAATACCCCTAACAACCAGGTGAATTAGAGGTTTCACTGGGAAGGTTTGATCCAGCCTGAGCTGCTTAGTGCAGCCTCAAAGGCATCAAAGGTGAGGCCATTTAGGGGCCCTTAGTCACCATCCTCTTTGAGGTTACACATCTCCCTGTTTAATATGCTGAGTTATACTCACTAAGCAACAGCATGGAGCTGCTGACACAGTACTGGGGAGTGATTTATCCTGCAGGCTAATCTCCAGAAAAATGGAATGATTTTAAAATCTATAAATACTGGGTGATTATAGACTGGAGACCTGCTTATGGTACTATGAGAATTCAGCTTTTTCAAAGGTGTATTTATTTTGGGTTAGTTTTACATTGGGGGAACCTGAAATGTGTTCTGGGAAAAGCAGGAACGGTAACCCTTTCAATAGAAGCCACTAAAACTTATTCAAAAATTGGATTTTTATAGTATATCAAGTATTTCCACCAGGAATGGAGCAAGAAGGAAGCATAATATGAGAGGGAGGCATGTCTCCATGCTCCTAATAGCAATCTTACTTACCTTGAGGTTTCATGGATTAAGGGATTCATCCTGTTTGCAGTTTTCAGTGGGAAACCTTGTGATTTACTCCTCTGGCTTGAGCTCTCCCAGGCAACACTGGGATATTTTCAAGGAAGAAGCTTCGTGCTGTTGCTCCATTGAATAAAGAACTGCATGAACACAGCAAGGGCTCAGAGATAAATCTGGGTGGGATTAGCAGAGACTCCCTGCAAGGCACAGCTCACAACATCAAGGCACTCAGCCCTCACCCCGAGCCTGGGGCCAAGCCTGGCCCACTGGAAAAGCAAAGCCAGTCCAAATTTTATTTTTTAGAATACAGGAAGAGGCAGGTTACAGATTAAAAATAAAGGCTGTTTTTCTACCTGTGAAGCTGGGCAGTTTGTGAGGACAATGGGAGCCTGGTATGTTTGTTTGAGGATATTTATTCAGTTATGCTTCTTGCTGAATGGGACCAGAAAAAAATAATATGGGGCATGCACATATAAGTGATTTACAATTTCAATTTAATTATCTGCTGATTATTTTCTTTTGAGTCATTAATAAAACTGACCAGCATTTTGGAATGGTTATATTAAGGCTCTCATGGTTGCCCTGGAACACGCCCACTATGGCATGGAACATAACCACTATGGTTAATGAACTCAGTTCATTAACACTGATTGAGGTTAGGCACAAATCTGGAAAGTGCAACATGCACAACTTGATAACCTACATTATTTATGAAATCTTTTCCTAGGCAGGCATTCCAAAATACCTCTGGCAGTGCAATGCCTGTAGTGCCACGTGTTGTGGAGCGTACACAGCAAGGCACAGGCACTCAATTTGAACAGGAACTAATCCTTGCAGAAGATCCTGCCCTCTGTGCTTGTTAATTCTGTTCCTCCAAGCGATTTCTTGCTAATACAGCACACCTTTAGTGACAATCCGTGCCTTAAGCCGTGTAGCTCAGTGGTTTTAAACTCGTGAAGATGTGCACTAATCCTCTCTGCACTCTGATAAATTGGCTTTGGTGCTGTTAAAAAGCTGAATTTGTGGAGCAGACCTGTGTTTGCTGGATGTCAGGGTCGTGCCTGTGCCAACGCTGCTCTCCAGTCAGAGGTGGTGCCTGGTGCCCTGCAGTCACCCAGAGAGGTGAACACTCCCCTGCCTGTTCTGGGGGGCAGTCACAGTTTGTGGGACTCTCTGAAGAGCATTCCCTCATTGAACCTTCCTGACTGCACCTTGAGGACCCATTGGTAGCAGCAATTTTCAGTGTTGCCCTCTCATTACAGAAAATAGGGGTAAGAGAGAATAACCAGGAATAACCAGGGCAAGGGGAAAGGCTCTCTCTGCTGTAAAAATTCCTTCCAAACTTCAGAAAACTTTTACAAGTAGCCAGTGTGATGGAGTAATCATTAATTCCCTACAATTTGAAATGAAATTATCAGAAGACAAAAGGCTTCTTTTTCAGACTGAGAAGGATTTGAATGGCTGAAGTGTCTCTTCCCTGCTGCTGCCTGTGAGCTTCCCTTCAGTCACAATCCCAGGCACTGCCTTGTGAGCAGACAAACTCAGCATCATCTGTGACCTATTGCCACAACACCTACACCTTCTAGAACTGGAAAAGACTAATGAAATCAAAGGCTCTGAGTCCAGCAGAACTCAGGGTTTTTTTCCCTGTGCAGTTTTTCAAAAAGCATTAGGAAAGTTGTGTCACAGCATTTGCTAAAAAAAATCCATCACAGTGCAGGTGACAATTACTTTTCAGTTGTAAGGCAAAGCTTGTGGGTAAGTCTATTATGGCCTCATTCCTAATAGTGCATTCAGCACATGTGATCCATTCTTTTCCTGGGCAGTTCATTGATGCAGTTCATGAATGCAGTTCTATTTTAGCTCTTCTTCTCAGTGCCCAGTGATGGCACACGAGGGGATGGCAGGAGGCTGTACCAGGGGAGATTTGGGCTGGACATCAGGAGAGAGGCTTCACCCAAGGGTGGCTGGGCACTGGAACAGGCTCCCCAGAGAAGAGGTCTCAGCACCAGCCTGGCAGAGTTCCAGAAGCGTTGAGACAAAGCTCTCAGGCACAGGGGGTGACTCTTGGGGCTGTTCTGTGCTGGGACAGGAGCTGGACACCGTGATCCTCGTGGGCCCCTTCCAAATCAGGATATTCTGTGATCCTCTGATTTTTCCTTGGCTTCTGAATTCAGCTCCTAAAACATTTGTATAGCAATTCATTTACCTATAAACTTCTTGATAAAAATTGGATAAGTTTTTTAAATGTTCATTCAGGATGATCGAGTCTGGAATGGAAACTTTTGTATTTGGTAGTGGCAGTAAATTTAGAGTACTCACAGAATGAATTCCCAGTCACCACGTGGAGCACTGGAGCTGAATACACTGTGACTTTGCCACAGCTCACAATGAGAAGGATGCCAAAATACACAGTTAAAACAACAGATAGCTGGTGGGATTCTTTGTGGTCAGGGAAAACCTGATTCAACAACACTGCCTTCTTCTGAAGAGTGGTGACCAATTCAGGAAAAAACAACCTCTCAACATTTGCAAGACTGAGAAATTCCCAAAAGGTGGCTTCAGTCAATAATATCTTTAAATGGCTTATGAAATTCTGGTCCCCTAAGAGTTGCAGCACAAGAGAGAATTTTACAGCTACCAATGTTCAGCACCTTGGAGCTGGGGAAATACATTTTCATGTACATTTACATTTACATTTACATTTACATTTACATTTACATTTACGTGTTGGAAGTTGCTCTCACAGCAGGAAGGACAAGTGAAGACTTTGCTTCCTGTTTCCCTGGTTCTGAGTATCAAGCTGATCCCTGGGAAAATTTCAGAGATCAGTTATTTTCTTGTAATGTTAAAGGCAGGTGTTAGCCAGGAGAAATTTCTCCTGGCTGTGCTGACGCCTCTTTAACCTGCAGGACTTCTCACAGCATCCCAAGCAGGGATATTTTGCACTCTGATCCTCCCACCAAGTGAGTCAGTGACACAGTTTGTTGCAGCAGGTTTGCTTCCAAGTGGGAGCTATCAAGAGGCACTGAACAGCCTGAGTCATAGCAGCCACCTCAATATTATCCCAGCCTTTATTAGCTTTCCAGCCAGCTGAAACGCTGATCTTCAGAATGGAAAAGGTGATGGGGTTAAAAGCTGGTTATTCCTGACAAATAGCCCATAATATCAGCCTTTTCCTTCTTTGACTGCATCTCTTAAACAATAACACAAGCACCTACTTTTGAATGACTGAGTGTTTGGTTTTTTCTGTGCATGAGCTGTGAGCTAAAGCAAAGATGCCTCTCTTGAGCAAGGATGAAGTGACCTGTGGAATTCCCTCCTGACACACCATTTCTCTACAGCTCTGTGCCAGCAATGCTTTTTGTCCTGCTAATGTCCCCTGCTAACTCATGAGGTGACATAAATTGGCTGCACAGACTCTGGGCATTGATCTGAGCAGCTGCCTCAGAGACAAACCTGTGCCAGGAGCTCTTTCCAGGTCTTTTCCCTCTCCTGCTGTGTCATCCACACCCTTCAGCTTTTGGAGAGAAGGAGCCAGCTTGGGAAAGATGGGAAGCTATTGCACAAAGCTAAGTAAGCAAGATAAACATACTCCATGACAGCTGCACTTCCCTTCCCTATAAGTCTTGGAATCTGGCCTTGAAATTGTTAATTTCAAGGATCAGGTAGGTTTTTTTTATTTTTTTTTCAGTCAAGAATGAAATATTAAGTTACAGACAGCAGGTCTGTGAAAGCGTGAATTCACTGCTCAGTCAAAAAAAATGCAAATCAAATCAAAGAAATAATTTAATACAATCTTTGCTATTTTTAATGAAAGAGCTAGACTTCCCTCTTAAAAAAAAAATATAAAAATGATGCTTTGTAACTGCAAACAGGGTTTGCAAACTTTCTAGTGCTTTTCTGGAACCCTGATGCCATCAACACAGGAAAGGGCTGCAAATTACTCTATCAGTGAAGCAGATGGATAAATTTACTGGAGGGAGCTTGTCTGTGTGAGGCACAGGGAGCTGCTGTTGTTATTATTGCTATTATTGTTATTATTGTTATTATTATTGCTATTATTGTTATTATTGTTATTATTTCTATTATTGTTATTATTGTTATTATTGCTATTATTGCTATTATTATTGTTATTATTATGATGGACAATTAATAACAACCCTTGTTCTGCTTCTGGTGGAGACTTTCCCGTTGCCATGGACACTTCAGACCTGTCACACCTGAGTTCATGCAAACCTGAGAGCTGCACAAAGCTTTGTCCTGCCCAAACCATTTTTCATTTTTTCCCTGTGAATGACTCCGTGGGTTTCCTCCTGCAGGCCAGAAGGAAAAGGCACAGGCATTCGTGGCTGCTTGTCAGAGAAACAGGCAAATCACTGAAAAACAGAATAGAAAAAAGCTTTTCCAGTCCCTCACAGGGCACCCCATCATTTAAATGTGTCATCTGCAAGGTCTGAGTGCTCTTTAACCTCATTTACCCCGGAGAACTTTGGTGGTCTAGCAGCAGAGTGACTCGAGTTTTGTATGCACATGGATGGCTGTTTAATCAGATGTGCTTCAGAATGAGAATTCAGCTTTTACTGCATAACTCTAAAGGTGTGTTTTTGGCTTTTAATCCTGCTAGGAGTAGAAAAATTGTTATTATTGCTTCACATTATCTTTCTTTTCTTGGAACAGGATAACGTGGATCTTGGTGACCTGATGTTTTCACTCTGCTACCTTCCAACAGCGGGAAGACTAACTATTACAATAATAAAGGCAAGAAATTTAAAGGCAATGGATATCACAGGAGCATCAGGTAGGAATGAATTTAATGCTCAATGTGGATTTCTATCCCATTTCCCTCCCAAGGCACAGAATTCAACCCTGTCCAAATCCCAGAATGATTTTTGAGAGGAAGGCTGTTACACTGCGAGCTCTGCTTGAGTACAGGAGTTGATGAGAAATAAATAATACATTTTAGTTTGCTTAGCTCCAAGCAACAGTTTAAAATAAGTTGCTCTCTCGAAAAGACTGCAAGATTATTATTTCCAATGCCCCTGTAATTGAGAGCTGGCCAAAATGCATTCCCAAGGCTGGGAATTTGTGCAGCAGACTGTTAGAGCTGTGACACAGAGGCAGACTGGCCCTCTCTGACAGCCCCAAGAGCCACTGAGCCAGCTCTGCTGTTGCTGGCATGTGGAGAAAGCAGTGATCACCCCAGAATCCTTTCAGCAACCCTTTCAAAAGCCCACAATAAAAATTATAAACATAAATAAGGTTTCATAGACGACTTTTAAATACTAGCAAGGTGTTGTAGAGCTCTCAGAAAGGAGCTACAAAGAAACAGCTCTCTTTATTCTACCTGCAGGACTCTAAAAATAATTATAATTCTCTTGAGAAATATAAGCCACTAATTGTTGCCCTTTGAATTGTATTTAACCATACATCAGTAAATCCCGTTGTGAAAAACATTGTCATCTTCTGTCTGTCCTACAAATCTAACAAGTAATTAGACTGCTATAAATAGGCTGATACACAGGCTGTTGTATAAAATAGTCATGTATAACACGCTTCAGTGAATATTTTAATACCCTTTGAGGAGCTGGTACACAACAAAGAGCTTCTTGAACCTAAAAAGTTGATTATAAGCAGGTAAAGCTTTCAAAGCTGCGCTGCCTCCAGTGCATTCCAGGGTAACAGAGAAGCTCAGATCCCAGTCAGGTCCAGGAGATCAATCCTGCAAGCAGGTATGGGCACACAAAAAGTCTCCCTTCACTTTCCATCTGCATTTGTCCAAAATCAACGTTGTTCTTGTGACCCACACAGATCCCTACGTGAAGGTTTCTTTAATGTGTGAAGGAAGGCGGCTAAAGAAAAGGAAAACTTCCACCAAGAGGAACACCCTAAATCCCGTTTACAATGAAGCCATAGTCTTTGACGTCCCTCCAGAAAACATTGACCAAATTAACTTGTCGATAGCTGTTATGGATTATGACCGGTGAGATGCCTGTCAAATGTTGGCTGGTAAAGTCTTGCACACTAGATTTGCACCCAGAAAGAAAGTTGGTTTTATTTTCCCTGTAAGTGGGGAATTTGTGTCGCCTTGAGCTTGGTAGAAGCCTCCAATTTTTTTTGTTTTGTCGGTCAGAATTTCCTGACTAGATTTTTAAATATAGATTAGTGATGAGTGACATCAGGAAGCTGCATCTGTGCCCAGCAGAGCTGAGGTGACTGGGCATTTAATCGTTCTGTTTGTGCATTTCTGCCAAGCCTTTGCTCACACTCCCCATTTATAAAGTTGTGTCTCAGAGCCTGCTTGCCTTTGCAGCTAATTACAGAGCACGGGCAAAGAGCCTTTTGTGTGCTGCAAGGGGGGGAATATCAAATTGTTCTGAGCAGTGGGCAGCACAAAGAGCAAACCCACGCATTTCCTATAGCTCCGGGCAAGCATTAGTCCTAAAAATCCACGGCTGACACTTCTGATGAAATATACAAACGGTGTGGTTCCTAAGGTAAAATTTTAAGAAACAAATATTATGGACCATTTTCACAGTGTAGGTCACAATGAGGTCATTGGAGTTTGTCAAGTAGGCAACGATGCAGAGAGCCTAGGTCGCGACCACTGGAACGAAATGCTCTCGTACCCTCGGAAGCCCATCGCTCACTGGCATCCTCTTGTGGAGGTAAGGCTTTGATTTGTTGCTTCCCCCCTGCAGCACTTGTGAATATTCTCCCACACGGCATTAGGAGTTGGACAGAATTTTGTGAGCGAGCCCGAGATCCGCGCGCGTGAGGTAAATCCTAGAAAAGGGTTTGGAAACGCTCTAAAATTGAAAGGTGACACACAAGTCTGCTCCTTTCCATGTTAGGGAGACAGAAGGTTACTGATGTCTATAATATATAGACATGAAAACACCAAACATTGCACAGTTGAGGGTTTGGTTTTGCCTTTTAAATAAGATCTTGGGTAACTTTCACTGCTAATTGATAGAAAGAAAAGGACCTTGTTTACAGAACAGTCAAGACCTATTTTCTTTTTATATGCAACAGCCTAATTTGACTTCTTTTCTTGTAACAATATATCATCCATGGCACTAGCACATCTCAAAGGATGCCTAACTGCACTGAAAAAAAATATGTTTAAGTGTCTCTGGAGATCTGAGGCGCTGATAAGAAGCGACACAATCAGAAAAGCTTTTCAAGGTTCCTATGGTTTTTTTTGTTTTGTTTTGTTTTGTTTTTTGTCTTTAGGGCCCTATTCAGCAGGAATGTTATGCAGGTCTTCTGCGCTTGGATGGCTGCCGAAGAGGCTTCCTCACCCTTTTAACCTATTCAGCAGAAATTTGGCATTCCTGTTGAACTCTTTCTTAGCCATATCCTCAGGGGCTATTCCACAGAGTCCAGTGGGGTAAAGATGTCCTTTTAATCCCTCTGTCTAATCCTCTCCCCAATACAGGGAACACTAATCCTGGTTCATGAGACACAGAAATTCATCAAAGATCGAACTAAATTGCTTCCTAAAGTTACCCTGGCTTACTCCCATTGTTGCTCTCACTGGCTGAGTCAGGCAGTGCTCCCAGTCAAAGGGAAATACCTTGTTTATGAGCAGCCCCAGCTGAAAGACAGGAAAGAGCACAGTGCCCACACCAAGCCAGGAATGATGCTGTGGGCACTACGATTTGGAGGCAGGCAGTTCTCAGCCCCTCTGAGTTCACTTTCTGCACCAGAGTGCAGCTGGGTTACCACAGCCACTGAAGATTTCCCTGCTTGAAATGAGCACCGGCCATAGGCAGTTCCAGAAAAGATTGTCAGGCATTGTGAGGATGCTGTAAGCCGGGAGGAATCCCACAGCCTTGTCCTGTATCCATAAGGAATTGTGTTTCCTGGTGTCTGGGCACCAGGGCAGCACAGCTGGAGCAGGGAGTGCCCAGGGGCTGTGTGGCAGGAGGAAAGCTCCATGCCCTCTCAGCACAGCCAGCAGTGGGGCAGCTCTGCCCAGGGCAGATGCTGGCTGAAGTACCGAAATACTGACCCAAATTGACATTTGGGAGCTCTCAGCTGTGGCCAAGAGTTGATAGGAATGCTCTGGCACAGCACACGAGGTGTAGTGTGAGGGCTGCTATTGCCCAGAGCACAACAAGTGTCTCTTAGCAGAAGTTGTCTACATCCTTATATCCAACCTGTCTTCCCTCTTTGATAAATTTCATTGCAGCCAGATCCCACAATTAGGTTTTGACAGCTCTTCCCTTTTCGCAGGCATCCTGTTCTTTTCATACATGCCTGGCTAACTTCTTTAGATTTCATTACTGTGGATTGCTTTTCATGTCACTGAAAGCTAAACAGAGCCATATTTTTTTTTCCTTCCCAGGAATCGAGTGGGGGAGGGTGTCCAGCGCATCCAGGCTGTGCAGAGAAATATATACACAGCATATCATTTTGGTTCCTGAATCAGGACTAGACTCAGCGAGAGCTTCTGGAACCTCTGTGGCCACAGCCATAGGACCCTGAATATTTGCTGAATAGGACCCTCAGTCTTCTACTGTGTGAAGAGCTATTGGTTTCAAGTAGCGTGATGTTATCCACTTGTAGCATTAATTCTCCAGCTGACACTTCTGCTACTGATAGATTATTTGTATGGTCGTAAGCATTACCCAAATTCAAGTCTTCATTTCTGTTTGGTAGAATAACCCAGGTTCCACAAGCAAAATGACAGCAACCTAAACCAACAGATATGGGAAGCAGCAACAAATATTGTCCTTGTATTTGCAAAAAAGGTGCAGTATTGTGAATGGTTAGCTTTCTGAGTATCTTTTTTTTTTTTTCAAGAATGATTGCCATCAGATATTTATTTTTTGATGACAAGTTGCGTCCTCAGTGTCAGCTGGTGCCTCCTTTCACCTGACATGAAAACAAATTAATACAGTTCCTTGCAGAAACCCTTCAAATCTGAAAAACTGTAAAAAAAGTTCTGCTGGGTGAGAACAAGATGCATATGGTATTTGTAATGACAGCATGTTCTTTGAGAAAGGAGATAGCCATCTGTACAACATGGAGGTTGTTAGTCCTCAACCTTTGGAGATGATTTTCCAGTCGATGTTTCTGAGTCGTGTCCACGGCGCTGCAAACTGTTGGGAGCGTGTCCCAGGTGGCAATGCTGGATCATCCAAACAAGCACACACACCCTGTGTCGTTTGAAAACGCTGTTCCAAGTCTGTAGTGCCTGTGAAGACTTCCTTTATTATTTGTGGTAGAATTAGCAGGGCTGTTTTACATGATGGTATGTTGTAAATTCTGACAAATTCCGACCATTAAAAGAAAATGAATCTGAGCACTGCATTCTGTCATGTAATGAAATTTGTGCCCCAAAGCAGGAGACCCTGGGATGAATTTTTCCCCACTTATTTAGCCACGCATGGAGTTCTCTCATCCTCCAGCGTTTTCTACAGAGAACTTGACTCACGTCTTTACCTGGGAATTTTTTTGTTTAAAAGATGCAAAGTATGGATGTTTTCTACAACAGAGCTGTCTGCTGTGTGCTTACAGAGAGGGAGCCCTGGTTATTAAGTAGAGTTCAGATAAGTTAATGTGCACACACATTGCTTCACATCTTGAATGTGACGAATGTTCACCAAGAATTTTGGATCTGCAGCTCTGCTGACACAAATTGTGCATGCACAGATTGAAGAAATATCTAAAATTTTGGCCTCGAGTCTGAAAAGTTAGTCCCATAACCTATCAGTGCAGATCTTCAGAATTCAGAAAATCAGAATTACTTGTGAGTAAAGAATGTCTTGGAACTTGCAGGAGATCTTGGATCTGCTGTGAATGTATGCTGCAGGTATAAATCCAAATTCCTGTATGCACAGCGGTTTTCAGAAATCTCTTGCCATGCTGTGCAGAGCACAGCTGCCACAGGCAAGGACATACCTGGCAAACTAAACAGCACTTCCAAACCTGCCCAAGCACAATTTCAGGAGGACAACTGCTGGGCATTTCCAAAAGAATGAAAATAATGTTGCCATGGCAAAACTGTTCCGCTGCACCTTCAGCTTTCTATCAGGAGGCCGGTGGTACATGACAATGTGCATATCTGCTCATGCATGAGCCTCCCCTGGGGCAGAATCCTGTGCTCTTTACCCAGGCTCATCTCCCAGGAGCCACAGAGAGGAGATGGGCCTGAGCAAAGCAGGAGGAGCTCTTCCTTTGGAGTAGAGTTCTGTGATTTCCCAGATAAATCATTCTGCATCTCACCTCTGCCCGGAATGCAGAGCCAGGCACGCTTCCCACGGCAACATCAGCAACAGAAACTGCTGGCAAGGGGAGAACTCCTACACAACAGGCTCAGTGTGTCCCTGGAAAAGTGCAGGAGCCTTTCTAGGATTTGTCCCCAGCAGCTCAAAGGGGCATCAGCTGAAAAGTGGTATCATTATAATTGCCAGTGGGTTGCAGTTCTTTTATTTTATTGCCATGCTCGGTTTATTTAATGCTCAAGGGTCTGGCATCAAAAGAATTATTTTGAACGGCATTCTACTAAAACAGGGAAAGAAATCTCTGTGACAGTGAGCATTTAAAGTGGAATCCAGCAGACTTCAAAGGCTTAGAGATGAGGAAAACCCCCTAAATCTATTGAATTCTCGGAATTTTTGCTCATGACTTGCAAACTGTAACTCAGGCTGTGGCATTACTATGTGCTTTTACAAATACCTGCCTTACCATAGTAGTGCATCTATGGAATGATAGATATTTTCTATATTTGGATACTTCACTCTTCACCTTTATACTCCACTTTACCAGTGATATTCTCTAGACCCAAAATATTTTTGTGTTCTGGTTCTGGTTGGCCAGTAGACTGCTGCTGCTGTCTTCAGACTGTATTACAAAAATACCACAGCCTGCTGGAAGGACCAGAGGATGGATAATTCTGCTACAAACTCAGCTGGAAACCCAGGGAAAGCTATGGTCCCAATGCTGCTCAGTCTTTCTTTTCTAAGCTGTGATTCTCAGTGGTAAATTAGCAGCAGACTCACAAGGATGATTTCAAAGCTGAAGCCCTCATTTGTTTTCTTATTTGCTGTGAATGCATTATTACACTGTATGACAAGTATCATAACTCTAAAATAGAAGAGAAAATCGCTTAGAAATGCATCTCAGCAAGATCTTAATCCCATTTTGCTCTTTAACAACGTGCTATTAAATGGTTACTTTTAGTTTTCCGTAACGAGCCTCGGTGTCAGGTGTTGCTCTGTGGAAAAGCAGTGAGTGGCCATGGGAAAACCTCCCAAGTTTCTGACAGTGAGGCCGAGTCCCACGGACAGTGGCCTGATACTCCCATGACAAAACACTCACAGAGCAGCTGAGTGCTCAAATATTTCTTTATCTACTTCCACTGAAATCACAAGACATGAAAAGCATTGCTTTTTCCTTTTATTTCGCTTTTCCCTGCAAACAGCCCCGGCAGTGGATGAGCAGACATTCATCTCAATCTGGGGAAGTGGGGACTACAGAAAACAGAATAGAAAACCAATATGTAGCATAGAAGGTGTTAAAACTGTTGTTACCAGCCCAGTTTTCCATGCCAGCAGGTCCATAAAACACAAAAGCAGCAGGTGTGAGACACTTGTTACATCAAGATCCAATTTAACCCCTGGTAGGGGAACTCCTGGATCAACACAAAATGAAACAACAGCAAAGGGCAATGCAAAAGAATTTAAAAAAAAAAGGAGGTTATTTTAGTCCACCCTTCTTGCTTGAGAGGATTGTTGTTGAGAGGGCTTTTGGGTTGTTTTCATTCTTTGGTTTGGTTTGGTTTCATGTACCAAGCATGGTATGTAGCTGTATTAACATGAGAACCCAAAGCCAGAGCCACAAGAGATGTATTGATTTATATGTTTATCACCTGGCAACATTTGAGCACTTGAGGAGATGTGTCTGCAATTGAAATTTAGAAAAAAAAAAAATAGATGAAAACTCTTCTGGTTTAAAAGTAACAAACAACAAACGGGGACCAGGAAATTCAGTTGAAAAATCTGTTTCTAGCTAGAAATCCGTCTGAAATGACTTTGCTGTTAGTACACTTGGTTTGAACAGAAGGAAGTGACAAAAGTAGATCAGGTGACTCCATCTGAAGTGTCATTGATGAAATGCTTTTATTCCCCCTTTAGAACAGTGCATTGCCAAATGATCACATCTCAGTACCAAGAGAGAAAACAATGGATTTCTTACCTAGTAGGGGGAAATAAAAAAGCATGTAGAGAAGGTAATCCACAATAGTGCAGAACTCAAGAGAAGCCCCCTGTGCTGCGAGAAAGGGCAGCAGGACGGACTTGGTG
>NC_031773.1:71327305-71365269 GCF_001522545.3 Parus major | reverse complement strand
CTTTCCGTTGTTCATTAATAAATCTTTCTTTTCATTTATAAATCAATATTTGCCTTTGCATTTATAACATAAATCTTAAAAGTTTTAATCCTCATGTTGTATAAGGTGTAGAAAGCTAATATTCAGACTATAGGAATGAAAGAAAAAAAAGGTTCAGATTTCTTACAGATTTAGAAATACATTGTCAGTTTCTAGAGAATTCCTTCCAAATTTAGATCTCTGAGGTCTGAACTTCAATACTTTCATACTGTGACACCAATTAAAATATTTTCCTATTTACACTGTATTTTTTCATCTTCCAAACCACAAAATCAGTTTTCTCTGAACTGTTTGAATTTTTTTTATAGAAGGATGTTAGTTCCTACCAAATATTCCTCTCAAAGCAATTAAAACT
Source organism: Parus major (assembly GCF_001522545.3). NCBI lineage: Eukaryota > Metazoa > Chordata > Aves > Passeriformes > Paridae > Parus > Parus major. The sequence continues at coordinate 71,364,875 of NC_031773.1, read as the reverse complement.
TATGCCACTGTACTTTACATGAGGCTTTTATAATTGCTTACCTGCTACAGACTCTTTCCTACCACCTCTCATACAACACTAAAAAAACCTGACAGATGAAATCTTTACTAATCTGCTTTCTTTTCTAAGTAACTAAAACTATCCAGATCTAGAAGACCAAATTTTTATGAAGATATTGTCTTTCAGTAACTCATTTGCCTTTTTCATTTCAATAGCACCAACTTCCAGAAGCATATATTTTCCCAGACATTAGGTAAAGCATCAGAAAAACTAGTAACACTTCACAAGGACAAAAGAATCTGTTCTTATCAGGAAAAATTTAGAGACAAAAAAACCTCAAAGCAAGCAAGTATAAATATAAAGCAGCAATTTAGAAGAATGGTCTAAATATCAAGGAAAACACCAGAACTGGCATTTTCTAAATAAACTAGAGTCTGGTTTAAGTTAGATTAGGCAATTGATAATGATCTTGTTCTCCCCCACATTTAACTCTTAAGGAAAAAAACCTAACCGACAGCCCTCTTAAAAGGTGATGGTGGAAAACTAGGTGGAGTTTTTTGTTAGTTGCTAATTTTTGAGGGTTTGGAGATGGCTAGGAAAAAAGACTAAAGGCTTTGTGGTTTGGGGTGGGATGTTTTCCACTGAAAAGGAAAATCTAAAAGGTTTTTGCTTTGGCTGCAAAATTAGAAACTGTGTTTTCTTTTCTAGTATTAGTATATCAATTACTGAAAAAGATGAACAAAATGATTAAGAGACAAAATACAGAATTGCAGCTGTAAAATATCACATTGAAAAACCTGAATTTGTTGAATAACAAAAACACAGTATCTACACAAAAAAACCCCCAACTTTGGAGAGCCTCAGAAGATATTTTTTCTTAATACAGGCAGAGGCTAAGAAGTCACAGAAGAAAAAAACAACCCCTAAACCCCCATTGTAGAACAGCCTAACTTCTGCAGTTCTTTCCTCCCCCTCCCTTATGATTCAATTGCGAAGAATAAAAAATGAAACCAAAGAGCCTGGATACAGATGTTGACTGTTTTTTTCAATCTTCAGAACTTTCTCACATGCCTAGGGAAAAACAGGTGCTGTCAGAATTGGTTTGTGCCTGAGTGCTTAAGGGAAGTCATATGTGCTTTCTTTTCTAAGGATGACTTCCCTTTCTGCCCCTCAAATAGCAATATATTAGCATACTGCCACAACATATTCCTGATAACTGAAATGTATCAATTTAAAAGATAAATCCAACTTAAAGCATTTAACTGTTTTTATGGCTGTGTAAGAAAGAATTAGTAGATCTAAAAATCTAAACTATTTGTCCACACAGGTCTTTATTACAGGATTAACTAATTCCAGAGAATTTTCTGTGGAATGAGATAACTATTGGGAGTCAGGTGATTTCACTTCTGTGCCATGAGGCAGCTGTTGGACACAGCTGTCTACACACATACAAGGCTGATCAGCCCCTTGCACCAAGAAAATTCAGCACCTCCACCGCCTCATCCTCCAGGTTAACCAAGGCAGAACAGAGAATAAACACCATGAAAATAAAAACAGAATACCAAACCCAAGTATATTTACACCACTGTGGAACAGATCACCAGCAAGAGAGAAACTGCAAAGAAGTCAGTAGCAAAACAAGGTCAAAAAAGCAGAAGTGCCGGCAGGAAACACTGAAGTAGCTCTAGAACAAGAAAGGCTGGAGACACCTGATAAAATAAAAAATACTCAAATTGCTACTGTATCTGATACTTTCTGTCCTTTTCTCTACATTACTTGAAAACTTATGCGACAGTCCTCCTTCTTGAAAGAATCTCTATGAAATATTTCTCTCTTTTTGGTACTAAGTTTTATTTCTTGTGAAACAAATAGCAGATGAAGGACTACTTCAAAATAGATATCCACAGTTCATGTTTTGAATTAGCCAAGCTGGTCATAATACTGATATCCAAAGACACAAATTTAAAACTGCATCCAGCTCCAGGTACCTTCCAGGAAGAAACACCATTACAAACATTCTTCATGAACTTGTGATCACTTAAAAGGCAGAACTTAGGAGGAAAGCGATGTAACCTTTCAAACCAGCATTACAAAGACATTGTGGAGTTCGAAATAAATATCACAGGGAACAGTGGCCATGTTTCATGCATGTTGCATGTGGTCCTACTTGCTAGTCAACAAAACAATGATCTTATCAATAGAATTCATTTATTTATGTCAAATTAACATTTTTGGTGAAAAAATGTTAATTTTTAAACAAAAAATGGTGAAAACATTTTAGGCCAAGAGCCTAAGAGAACAAAGAGCATAAGAAAGGCTATTTCATGCCCAACTAAACTAGCAGAAACATCACAAAAATTTGCAAAGAGCAACCCCACAAAAAATCATCTCTTCATATGACACCTTGGGCACAAGCTAACTGTGATTTATTTGTGTGTGCAAGCAGTACTTGTCAAAGCTTATCAAATGAAGAGAGTCATTGCCCAAATTAGAGATAAATATATATACACAAAGTACCAGTTATACCCTTAATTAAGAAGTAGCCGTGACTGGATCAAAAAGAATCCCTTCATTGCTATAAAACTGTTCAAGGAAAACAGTCATTTTAACATAGGTCTCCTGTAAGGACTGTTTTCCACTGATTTCCCAGCCCCTAGGATTAGTGAAACCAAAATGCTAATATATGATGATCCATTTTCTCATATCTTCTGCATTTCTGAAACACTGCACAGAAGACCTACTGAAAAGAGACAATTTTGCTATATAGTCTTACACAATTAAGAACCGTATTCGAGGATTTCTTTATGGAAGTGGTTCTGAGAAAAGTCATTGAAACGGTTACAGGATAGCCTGAAGAGAAGCACATATTTCACTTCATAGTGCTGGAAAGGTGAGAATGGTGAAGGATAAAAGTTTCTGACAGCACTGGTTTGCTTAAAATTTTGCTAGTGCTAACATGACAATTTGACACAACAGAGATTATCATACTGCTTAGGCAGCATCTTTTAAGAAAATCCCCACATTACACATAAAACAAAACCTTCTTACCTATGACTTCCATCCAAATTTGATTTGTGGATGAAATTTAGTTTAGCATCTGCCCAATAGAGTTTCTGTTCCTCATAATCCAGTGTCAGTCCATTTGGCCAATATATGTCTGTGTTAACGATAATGGAACGGCTTGAACCATCCATCCCAGCTCGCTCTATCTTTGGCACTTCTCCCCAGTCTGTCCAGTACATGAACCTACAATTATTTGAAAAGAGAAAAGACAAAAAAAGAAAGCAATCATGTATAAATCTACAATTTTCAATAAAGACAAAGGCACTCTCTGTTCTGCAGAGACAACGTCTGTAGACCTCTGCTCTTACTGTGTAAGGGGCACATACCTGGTGAAACAAAGCAGTTACTTTACAAAAAGCTGAAGAAAAACAACTTAAGACAAACCCACAATACTATATCAGGTTATACTTCCATATGTTTCTTTCTTTCCTTGGGTCAAGTGAGAAAGTTGGAGATATCCAACAGATCTTGACAACCATATAAAAATTCATCATTAAACAGCAAAGACAGATATTACAAACTGTCATAAAAGTACAACAGTTTCTCTAATATGTGTCAGAATTTAGGGGGGCACAGAAGAAGGTGTGCAGATTTATAGCAGACACAGCTGCATGTGATGCAGTGAAGTGGTTTTGATGTCCTTTTATTTCCAGAGAAATTCTGAGACATGCAGCTAAGTCAACACATTCAGAAGCACAGCTTGCATCCAGTAACTGAGAAAAACACTCTGTAAAATCTTTCAAGACTGGACAAGCAAGTTTTAAAACATGCAACATAAATCAATTTTTAAACATTATTGAACAAGTAGTAGAAAGAGGAAAGCTACTCAGTTGCATTTAAGATTGAGGCAAATCCAGGGAAACCACTTTATTTTGGCTAAAGACTAACAAGGGGTAAGAATATTTGTCCTTTTTCTGCAGGCGGTAGAAAATGGATTTATTTTTGTGGGTTGTTGACAAAATGCATAACTAAACTGAAGTAACATAGAATATAAACAGATCAGCCAAACCGTGTCCATGGTGCTTGCTGTTTTGTTGTTGCAGCTGGAACAGACTACTGTCCTAAATTGCTTCTCATTACCTCATGACATCTGCAAGCACTACCTCTGTATCTGTGCTCCCTAGCCTGGGTCAGTCAAAACAATCCAGATTAGGAAAGACCTGAAGCCTTTAATCTAAATCAGATCGTCACACAACAACAACAGGTCAGTATATGGTACCCACATGTGAAGAGGCCTACCCACCCATCCTCTAAAGGAAAACAAATGTGCAGCACATTTAAGAAGCACTTGCAGATGAAGTTATTCTTGGCAACTATTTATTATTTTTATTCCTTTTTTTTTATAAAAAAATATTATTATTATTTTAAAGATATGTCCATGTCATATCTTCCCCCTTAATTCATGTCCACAGCATGTTTGTTTTAATGTGCAGCAGTATCTGTGGACAGAAATGCAGCTGATCAACACAAATATTGTCCTATCTGATTCCAAGTAAGTCATTCTTCATGGAGCAACATGTTTCTCTTAACACAAAATTATCTGAAAGAACACGTGAGATTTCTGTAGCCATAAACAAGTGCCTAAGATAATCTGGTTTCTCATCAGGAAGAAGGACAAACTGCAAATAATTTGCAGATAGGTAGCACAGTAGCAATGCACCTGGTCAAGCTATGCAATAAGAAATCACAATTGAAAAAATAAACGTTAAAAAAAGTCAGGCAGCATTTCACCAGTGAGCATATGAGAAAGAAGAGAGAAAAAGATGAACTTTTAAACTTCTTTAAGACAGCCCTGCTTTGCCCCACCTGTCAAGTCTTAAGACTTTCAAATCAAGGTTAATAGCTTCCAAGGCCCTGATCAGCCTGTTGGACTGATTTTTTTGGGCTGAAACAGCTCATTAATTGCTGTACAGCCTCATATTCTTCCCTGACTCGCTCTCACCTCTCTTGCAATTACTCAAGCAAAAATAGGGAGGCGTAGTTTGGTAAGAAGGAATAGGCTCCCCAGACTTCACAAAACCAGTCCTATTTCATTTGTCAAAGAGATCTGGCTTTAAGATTCAGTAATATTTCCAATCAGCTCCAGCAGCCTCTGTGCACTTTCTTCTACAGTTTGAGGTTTTTTCACTATCATGTTTGTTTTTCTCCACCTTGCTTGAAAGCCTATGGGTTTTAATGTCTCCATTAAAAATCTTTGGAACTAGCCATGCTCCAGCTGATGACAGACATGCATCTGCTTTGCAGACAAGGTAAGGGCCATTGTCCCTCTTACCCATCCTCTTCAAACACATTAGTTATTTCAAGTAAAAAAAAAACCAAACAACAACAAACCACCACCAAAGCCCATGAGATAGAGCAAAATATTAAGAGAAAAGTAATGTATTGTGCTAAATCATCTAGTTATAGCTTGAAATACAATTAAAATTCAGAAATCTAGATTTTCATTTTACCAACTGACTCTGGAAATGGTTGTGAGCTGTTATAAATATCTAAAAGAAGAAGGAAAAAAACAACAACAAAGCGTATTTCTTTTTATATGCACTTGTAACTTTCAATATTACAGAGCTATGCCCACCTCCAAAGAGTTAAGGAACATCAAGTGTTTGACATACACTTATGGAAGAGAGGAAGGTTCTTAGACTTAAAAAAAAAAATTAAAAAAAACCAGTCAGTGTTTCGTTTGACTGTGGCTCAGAATGTTGGTTTTTCTTAAATGTTACCCATCATCAAAAATTACAAACAAACAGAGAAAGAGTTTTGATAGTTTTTTCCTACAAACTGTTTTTCTGTACTTCTAAATCTGGCATTTTTTGGGTTTTGCATTCTGGTGCATAAGGTGAATCCAGGCAAAAAAATGTCCTCCTAAATGGCCTCAGAAATCACTATGCACTGTATAGTTATAACTTCGCAGTTTAGATTTGCCTCAAATAGAAGGTTTTGCCATGGCAAAACAAAAACTTGACCAAACAAAAAGGATGAAATAGCATGTCACAGTTCATTCTGTGAGATGAATAAATATAATATGTAACAGCTTTTTTTCCAAAAAGCTCATAAATTCTAGGCACTATGATGGCAGAATATCCCCCATCCAGAGAAAAAAGCTCTCACACTTGCCAAGATTACATGCCGTAATTTAGCAGTGATTTCTGACAGTAAGCAGAGACACAAAGTTATTGCCAGCACCCATCAGCTTTGCAACTTTCTGATCCACAAAAGTTGACTTTCCTGAATGTTATTCAGTGGCAAAAGCAGCTGCCTATTAGGACAGCTAATTGTTTGGTGAGGTCCTTCACAGTGAAGGTCCCAACTCAGCAATTATGCTTGGTTCAGTAACTGAGAACGTCTGAGCTCTACAGGGAGCCGCCAAACTTCAGAGCCTGCAGCAGCCCCTGTGGAGCTCATCAGTTCTGCAGTGGACCCTGTGAAATACAGCCTGCTCCAGCTCTAACAGGACTGGCACTCCTCTAACAAAAAATACCAAAAAAATACAAAGTTAAGCATGAGGCACTGGAGTAGTTCAGGAAAACGACGTGCAGTAAGTATGTTTGGTTATTGAAAATAGGTCTTGACTTGAGAAGAAATGCTCAGGAGTTTATGAAAGAGAATTTGAATCAAGTGACCCTTCAGGTAGCTGAATGGAGACTCTTTCTGAGACAAGTTCACAAAGGGAGGTAAACTGCAATCCAGAAGCACACAGCAGTATAGAAAGACACAAAAAATGGATTTTCAAATAAGGGGACTAAAAGTATTTCAATAACAAATTTTGCAGCTGACTGCAAAAGTCAGAAAATATTTCCAGTCCTCCAGGAAAAGCAAAAAATGTACATATAAATTAAATATGGAAATAATTCTTCATAAAAGAGAGGAAGAAATATCCTTTGGGGATACAATCAAGATAAACATGAGAGAAAATATGTTCTTAGCTAGCTGAGAACTGTACTCTTTTACAATAGCTTATCTCTGTAAATACATGTATTCATTGATTGAATGGATTAGTAGAATGCAATTTTCAGAGCTGCTTTACAATAATATCTTATGTTAATATTCAGTGCAGTCAACATAATTTTCTGTGCAAATTATCCTACCTGCAGCTTTTTGGCTGCCTCTACACCACTCTTGCACATACTAAGAACAGCTATGTGAGGCATGGGTGTGAATTAAGCAGGGAACTGTTAGCATCCTAACACAATGAATCTTTTACTTTTTACCCGTATTTTGGGTTCAGAAGCCCACAGGTTCCCAACAGAGCTGTAGTTTCCCATCTCTGGTAGGCATGTCTGGTTCTGAACCACATGCCTTAAGCATTGCTACGTATACTGGATAAAACCAAACCAAGATTTCTTACACTGAAAACAAAGCCTTTTTTATTTTTCTCTTCTGCAAGGCTATCTGCAATCTGTGTGTCTAGTAAACAACTGAATGACCCAGATGTGCTGAAAATGCTTGACAAGCAAGCACCAGTGAGCCCAGCTGTGTCTCTTTAGCTGTCCCCACCCTGACTCTCCATCCCCCATCCCTTGCACCTCAGGGAGGCTGGAGAATGAGCACAACTCCACAGGTGCTTGGATCTCAGCTACTGAATCGCAGCTATTTCACAGCTTCCCAGACCTTCAGCATCAAATTAAAAGGACAGGGTGTCTGTGCTATGACAGGAACACAATGACGTGTGGCAGGGACACCTCAATATGGCATCACTGCTCACATAGCAGGAACCTGTGCAGGAACAGGGGTCATTGTAGATAAAACACTGCAGCCTCCACAGCTCACTTGTCAGGGATGCTAAAAGATTTGACTGACAAGTGGGCAAAAATCGTGTGTAAAATTCTATGTGTAAATACACTATACACACCAGGAAAAGCTCTACTGAGACACAGATTTTCTAAGGCGTACAAATATTTTGTCCAGTACTCTCTACACTGGTTCCCTCCAGATGAAGATGCTGTCCTGGTGATAGTACTTTAATGCAAATGTCTGCATTTATCCTTGAACATTAGGCAGGATACTAATCAAGCAAAACTGTAACCATCATGGCAATGTGCAGATTTCCACTTTGGAGCTGGTTTTACTCTCCTACTCAGACTTTATCTAGCAGGAGAAACAAAATCATCACCAGACTTTCCCTTTTCTTGGAATCAGTCTCTAAAATAAAGGATAAATGTAAACATTCCACTTTTGGAATTAAGAAAAACTGCGATAAAGAGATCAAAAGGTGATGCTTTGTCTCAGCATCAAGAATGAAGTATAAAACTAGAAAGAGATTTGTATATGGCATTCATAAACCCTGAAAATGATGCTTTAGAAAAGCCACTGCAAGTCTTTCATAAGGAATCAACAGACATTGATACATGATATTCTCATTTCATAACCAAAAAGAAAAAACTCCATATTCAAGCTAGTTACCATGGCCTCTGTTCTCAAGTATTCCAGATTAAAGAAAATGCTGGGCAATCCAATAAAACAGTGGAGAGATTGTTTTTCATTTTTACCCAGACATTTCTAAGGGTCTGCAGGAAGTAAGGTTTGACTTAGCTGTCAAACTATACACTGATGCACTGCAGTCTCATGCATATCATTGTCCTTTTGGCCACAGATCCCCAGGAAAAACAGAAAGATATTCATTAAAAAACAAGAAGCAGCTATTTTTTTCCTGAATGCTCAGAAGGGTGGAATTTTAATTGAGCAGGTGGAAAGATCTCTTGAACTTGTAAATTAACCTTTTCTATCTCCAGACACAAAAGGTCTAATGACATGTCTTCCACAGTTAGGAAAGAAAAGCCATTTTTTGGTTTCTCCTAGAGCAATCAGGACATAAAGCATGTCAAAACTTACCAGCATTTGAAAAACAGTATTTGAAACTATTTTCCCAGTTTAAACCCAAAAAAAGGAGAGGAATACAAGTTCCCCTCTCTGTTACCAATTAACACCATCCCTAGACCCCTGCTGACTGCAAGGCAGAAGCAAGATCCAAATGTGCTTTGGAAGACTCCATCCAGGAGTCATTCCCCTTGCACAGGAGCCATTCCAGATACAACACACCAGACCCTGCCAAGTTCAGATCGCAGGTAACCCAACAGAAAGCTAAGACATAGTTACTATAACAGGACATGGACAAAATAAAAGAAAAAGAAACTTCCTTGCCTTCCAACCTACCTTGGTTCTTCAGCTTTAACATGAATATAAAGGAAAGAAAAACAGCTGGCAGTTTTGACAGACTTTCAAAAAAAAACAAACACACAAACAAAAGTAGCACAAACCAGCAACTGTGACAGTCTCTCAAGAGGCCAGGAAAGAAGCTGAGCCAGGAACGTGTGCTGGGTAACTCTGCCGAGCTGAGAAGTCTCACAGAGGTCTGCTGTGTCAATGCCTCCAGCATTGCCCAAGAGGAGCCCACATACACAGAGAAAGACACCTTCCAAACAGTTCTCTAAGAACCTACCAAAAGGTGCAGATCTCTATGCACCTGTGAACTGAACGAGATTATGAAAGCTAATATAAAAGAATATTTAGGCACATTAAAACTACAAGTGGTGAAAAGCAGTGAGAAAACTGTGGGATCACAGTTCTTCATCTTTACCAGACAAAAGTTACTTTCTTTGAAAAATGAAAAAAATCTGTTTCTTTACAGAGACTTGCACTAATAATATAAACACTTGCACTGCACATATTTAATTTGTAAATAAGGATTTAGAATTCTGTAATTTCAAAGAGATTTGGGTTGAAACTAGACAAGTCAGCTGCTACAATAATTTTTCATTACTTGCTTTTTCAGCTCAGTCATAACCAAACTTGTTTCTTATATTTCAATAAAAAAACCCAGGAGAATTATTCTCTATATCTCCCTATACATCCTGAATGTAGGAAGGGGAGAAAGATTTTTCCCTATACTAGCATCTTAAATTGAAACCCTAGAAACAAAAACACTTCTCCATGGCAAGAGAGCATTGTCATTTATGCTAGTTGTGTTGCTCAGTGAATGAGGGCAGGAGAGACAAATTTGCTATTTGGCATTCTGGGCTGTTTCTCAGAAACAAAAATCTAGGCATACCCCGTTGCTGTGCAAGGTTTGGAGTTATAAATTCCTCCATTCCAGGTACTCCACAGATACATCACCTACACCAAGCAAACAGAATGTACTGTTATAACCATCTCAGCAATCCTTAATGCAGAGTCAGCTTACAATGTGAAGATTTTAACCAAGACCCACTAATTCAGCTTTATTCTCTGATGCAATGGAAGTTTACTCTAAATTTGGGCCCATCAATATCCTGATGCAGTTCACCATAACATCAAGTGGGTACTGTGCTAAAACATGAAAAGGGCAGGATGGCACAGCCAGGAACAACAGAAGATTAGGTCAAAAAAACTATCAGAGATATGACCTGTCTACCATCAGCTAAAACTGGGGAATAACACGTTCAGTATAATGAGATCTTTTTGCAACTTTTCCTCTGTGATATTTCTTTTTTTATCATTACAAGGCCTTCATCAGTAAAATATCCCCTTGTTATTCAACCCCTCTCTCAGTACACAGCTACCAACTGGATGATATTTATGTTCCTGATTCCTGACTCCTCCAAGAAACCCCATGGAAGTTTAATGTTCTGCCAAGTCATGCTGAATCGTACTCTCCATATCAAATTTCAGGACTCTGCTAATTCGCTTTTCATCATTTTCATCCTATTGTTTGATATGTAAATCAGGCTTACTTACATGCATCATTCTTACTTACAACCATCATTCCTAAGGCTTTTTTAAAAATTCAATTAATTCATGTCATCTAGAGGTTCAGTACATTTTCAGTACGGCTCCTTTCCCTGTGATTTATCAGTTTGTTGATACAGAAACCAACCTGATGCCACTTTGATCATCTACCAGAATCACTACATCACTTATTCTCCTGTAAGAAAGTGGCACACACCAATTAATCTTTTCACACCACAAAATTACATAAAATATGGCTTTCTTTTTAACCAAAAGCTACATGACATTCATTACAAAACAAACCACAAAAAAAGGGGTGGGAGGAAGAGGAGAGATTTCTCTATAGAGGGTAAGAAGGATGGAAATAAAGGGACACATTGTAATTTATGCATAATGAGACAGGTTACATTACACAAGATTTGGTTAGAGACTTAATTCTGGAGATACAAACTTAGGCAGACTTGGCTTTTATTGAGAAGAAACTAAGTTTGCCCAGAGCATTTAGAAAGGTCCACAAAATGTGTTTTGAATACTGGCCAAAGGCTTCATACTCAGATGGAACAAACACCATTTTATACTAAAAACATTATTATAAAATAACTGAGATGTTTGAGACTTCACTCAAGCTTTTTCTAGGTTAGATTTTGCTATAAAGTAAGAATGCTTCTACTTTTCCTTTTCTACTGTAAACAGCTAAATATTAAGTACTTGGACTCAATTTTAATGGAAAAAGTGGCTATGCATTCTACAACAACTATTATGAGCCTGGAATTCTGAAGTTAAAAATCAATTAACACAGCTGTAAACACAGGTCATTAGCTTTTCTCCCTACAGGCTTCCTTCGTACGCTCTTCGAGTAAGAGCCATGATTAACCATACACTTACATACAAATTTCTTCCAGCACAGAGATACATCAAAAGTGGGAAAAATTCCAAATCCTCGCCCTTGTACAGGCCTCATTCACAAGACGTCTTCTAACAAGGCACGTAAAAAATACCCACCAGATATTACACTAAAGGAAAAAACCCAAGTATGTTTTCAGTCACTCAAGTATAAAACTCACTCTAGTTTAAACCTTTCACTTCAAGCCTGAATTACTCAGCAGAAAAAAGTGCTGATAATTTGCCAACAGCTCACAAAATTTTTGAAAATTATACTAAATGCTGTTAAAAGGTTTTTACAAAATACAGGCTGCTTACAAACAGAAAAATGTCCTTCCCTGTTTTCCTTACAGCTCCTGCAGGCAGAAAAAAAAAAGGATCACATTTTGAGCAATTAAATTAGATAAAAGAGCAAGTTTTGAGACTCAGCTGCTTCTTGGGAGGACAAGTAAGAAACGGATACTACAGAAATGATACCATGATATGCTAAAAACCTTAGTGAGAGGAAGTCTACGTTTACTTAGCAACAATGTGGGGAATTACTGCATATATAAGTGGCCTCTAGAAATTGCCCATCTTACGTAAAATCTGATTTTCAACATCAGCAAAACCCCCAGTTTTCTTTGTGTGCGACTTTGATGCTGAGAGAAGCAGCCAGCAATATTTTGCATATTTAAAAAATGTTTCTTTCTTGCCCAATAATTACTTTACCTATAAAAGTGACCCTTCTGTTTGTAGCTGCTTTTGCCACTCAAGACTGCCACTTTTCCACCTCTCTCCTGCATCAATTCGAAGAGGTGATGCAGAAGGGCCCAAAAGCTTCTCTCCATACACCTACTCCTGGCTACCTTCCTCTGCTCTTACCCCGCTCCAAATCCCTCCAAAGAGGTGAAAAAGATGTGTTGATGATACAACAGGATAAAAAAATGAAGATATGTGCAGAAAACCCCAAAACAGTGATGGTACCAAAGAAGCCCACATAGGTCAAATCAATTATCTTGTTTTCAAACCATGCAAACTTAACAAAATCTATCTAGTTCAAAGCTTTTCCTGCAGGAGATAGTAAATTCAGTAATTTTATACAAAAACTCTTTCACCTGTTTTAACAAAACAGTGTAATTGTTTTTGCATTTAACTTGCAAAGCTGTCATATTAAACAAAACACTGACTATGCATAAAGTAAATTATATGCTAATACATGCATAATAAGCATAAGAATACAATAAAAATGAGCAGGCATCTCAAAACCAAATAAACATATTTTCTATATCTAAATATATTGTGAATTTACAGTTCAGTACTTTAAAGACTCTGTTAGGTATGAAAACCTTTCTAGTATACAGCTGTGTTATATTAGAAAGCTAGCCATCCCTCTTATTCATCTATAAAATGTTCCCAAGTTTTCCATGCAGGAATAGAAAATGGCAACTCTAAGCATGTGACTTAATCTCATGTAATGTCTGTTGCTGTGTTTTCACTCATTACAGCTCTTCTGTAAAAAAAATGCAGAAAAAAAAGGCACAGAGAAAATAAAGAGTTGGGAAAATTAAGCACAGCAAAATCCAATATGCACAGGTGGGGGAAAATATCTTACTGCCCTGAACCAGTGGGAGAAATCTGCTTGCAGAAATTGAGGAGCACAGAAGGAGACCAGGCACTAACCAGGCATGTTTGAGTAGGCAGCAAGAGGGGAGTTCTAACGGTGTGTCTTCTACTGTGCTCCTTATAGGTCCTGTACACTTTAGACTTTTAAAGGAAAAAGAAAAAAACTACACCCACCAAGTTACAGCTTGCTCAAAAGAAAAAACAGTGCCTGCTACATTTGTCAGTTTAGTAATTTTGTGGGTACAGAGCACAATGATGGGTAATTAATTTTATAAGAATATCATACATTCACTGTAACTTACCCTTTGGAGCAGCCCATTGGAGACACCACCACTAGTGGTCACCATCAAAGGGGAAGGGGAACAGCCATCTTCCCACATTATGCAGGATTTAAGACAACAGAATCCAAGAAAAGGCATTTCTGCTTGTATGTGGATAGCCCATGTTGCAAATTGTTTTTTTAGTTTTCATTTTGCTCTACAGTGAAATTTATTGCTTCATTTAATGGGAATCTAACACATTCAGAAAGACCCTGCAGAGAGACCTGGACAGATTAAAGGGCTGGGCAGTCACCAATCATCTCAAGTTCAGCACGGGACAGTGCCAGATTCTGCATGAGGGATGTGGTAACCCTGGATGCACGGACAGACTGGGAATGAGAGACTGGAAAGCAGTGTCAGGGAAAGAGACCTGGGTGTCCTGGTCAATGGCTGCAGTGCCCTGGAGCCAGGAGGGACATCCCTGTCCTGCAGGCACCAGGCCCAGCCAAGCCACGAGGGGATTCTCCCATTCTGCTCTGGGCTGGGGCACCTCGCTGCAAATATTGTGTAAAGTTTTGGGTGCCACAATGTAAGAAAGACATTAAGCTATTAAGAGAGTGCCCAAAGGAGGGCATGAAGATGCTGAAGGGCCTTGAGGGGAAGCCGTGTGAGGAGCAGCTGGGGACACTTGGTCTGTTCAGCTGGAGGAGACTGAGGGGAGACATGGCAGTCACAGCTTCTCCTGAGGGGAAGAGGAGCATTGAGGCACTGAGCTCTGCTCTCTGGGACCAGGGACAGGCCCCGAGGGAATGGCTGGAGTTGTGTCATGGGAGGGTGAGACTGGATATCAGGGAAAGGTTCTCCCCCCAGAGGGTGTCGGGCACTGAACAGGCTCCCAGCAATGGTCATGGCCACGAGGCTGCCAGAGCTCCAGGAGTGTTTGGACAACGCTCTCAGGGATGCACAGGGTGGGATTGTTGGGGTGTCTGTGCAGGGCCAGGAGTTGGACTCAGTGATCTTTGTGCATCTCTCCAACTCAGAATATTCTGTGATTCTGTGAAAAACTGGTGCTACTGACAATCTTGTGTTAAAAACATCTTAATACCATACCCCAGAACAACTGCACGTCCATAGCAAGTGAGAGCTAAGCAGAAAAAATGCCAACTTAATGATTAGCAATTTAATTCACAGAGAAATTGCATTTCCCAATATCTAAACTTGTGTCGCATTCTGTAATCTCTATGCTAGCAAAGAGAACTGTTCTCCAAAGTACTACTGTATCCACCCAGGGGTGGGAATGCAACAGGGGAGGAGTTGGTGTCTGTTGCCACACTACTCCCTCCTGACCACTGACATACAATGGTGGGGTGCAGTCCTTTCTCTACTACAGAATTGCATTAGTGGGATGACTGTGAAAGGGTACAAACTGTCTAATTTCTCATCTCTCAAACCATAATTTATTATTGCTCTCCCACTATCCCCACTATATCTCTGTTACACAGCAGATACTTTAGCACTTGGTGGAACACTGTTCCTCTCCACTATAAATTAGTTGTTTCTCAAGCTGATTGACCACTGCACCTATTTGCCACCAATCCAAGTTCACCAAGCAACCATGATTCACTCTCTGGGAAGCAGTACAGCATTGGTATTGTTTTATTGAAGAGGACTAAGCATTTGTACTCCAAAACTCTTACAGTCACAGTCTTCAGAGTGAAAAAGATTGGAACCAAAAGACAGCTTCAGTGCCAGCATTGAGCATGACTGTAGAAAGTTTGAGATTTGTGACCAAACCATGTACCATAACTTACAGGGTTTGCTGTATATTATTTCTGTCCCAATGTGAAGTATGGTTAATACATCTGTGTTCTGCTTTTCCTTTAAGCTTACATCTTTCATGGAAATGTGTAACATGCTCATACAACCCAACTCCTCAAAGTTTTGCATCAGCCAGTGCTTGTAGAAAAACATAAATAAAATTCCACATGATGTATGCATATGTACAGATGTTCTCCTCAGGAGCTGAGTTTATGTCCACCAGTGATCAAATCAAATTGAATCTCAAGTGCAACAATCTCTGAAAACTGACTGCATACACTTCCAAAAAAATTGTCTTATTCCCTACATTTAATTTACTCCTTTCATATCAGGTCCCTTTTTAGTCTGTCCATTCCATGGTCTGTTTCAGATAATACTTTCCTTTGTTAAAAGTCATGAACAGTAATCCCTTCATGGTTGTTGTCCAATTTTACCAAAGGCTTTAATCTGCTTTATTGACAATTACTCTTTACTCTTCTCTGAACTGAATTGTAATAAAATGGATCTCCAGTTCTGTAACTGAACAAAAAACCCTCAAAAACCCAAACAAATCAACAAACAACCCGGTTTGGGATGACCACTGAGGACAAAAATATCTTTGGAAAACTAACTACACGAAGAAATTCAAAGAGAGTAATTCTAATAATATACGGAAGTGGTGACAACAGTAAGAATTTCCCCCAAGTGTGTAAGAAATAGATGGTTAATTTACTCAAAAGAGACTTAACCCTTTATAACCTTGCTCCTCTTCTGTTCCATGGACTGCTGTGAGCTGCCAGGATAGGTTGGTTTTGCAGGGTTAACAGAAGAGGCAGAGGACCAACCCCTTTCAGATAACAAATGGCACAGGGACCTGTGACACAGCCAGGTGACCAGACACTCAGATAGGACTGACAGCCCCCCAGGCTTTCCTGCTCTTAGACTGTGAGGGTATAAAAGCCCAAGGCTTCCTTTGTCCAGGGCCTCAGAGGCACCCAGCTCCAGCTGTTATTTTGTTATGTAGCTATTGCACCAAGATAAAATTATTTAAAGGATCGACATGTGTGACACTGCTACGGGAAACCTGGTCTGTCTGGGTGAGTGTGGGGTGTGCAGCTGCTGGAAGGAGGTTGGGTCCTGGCCCAGGTGCTGCAAGAACAACTGCCAGAGTGGTCCTGGATGATCCAACATGGAACTTCCCTCAACACCTGCCACTAAGAGCTTGATAGAATTATACCAATTGTATAAAAGGGATGGCTAGACCAGAAAATATATACTCTATTTCTTGATAGTGGAAAAAAAATGCATATTTAACTTAACTTCACTAATTAAAAATCCAAGAAAACAGGCACTGCAGCTTTTCCACAGCTTTAGGAAAGAAAATTGACTTACCAATAGCAGTAGATACCTCCTAAAAGCTTCTTCTAATCAACTTCCTTCCCACACCAGTAACAATGCCAATTCCTAAGTCACAACTCACAAATTTGAAGAAAGGGGGTGGGGGTATCAAGGTACTTTTTCCACCTCAAGTCTAATTGACTCATTTCTACAAGATAAGCTGAGCAAGCTGATGTAACTACTTGCTTGAGGAAGGGCTTTTCTAGTGCAATAAGAATTCATTCTGTAAACAAGCCCTTTTCTAGGATAGTATTCAATACCATGCTCTGTACTCAGGGAAGCTAAGCAGCTGAAATTCCAAGTAATACATAAAATTACAGGGTTGTATGTTGCTGTATTTTATATATTAGTAAAGGCCTGTATGCACAAACCAGCCTTTGAAATAAATCGTGATATTAAGGGCTAAAATCCTTGAAACTTGCCTGCAGAAGAGAGAGTAAAGCAAAACAATATCCTTGTGTGTAGGGGAAAATATGTAAACTGTGTGTGTTAGCCAATAGTAGCTTGGTCTGCCCGCAGACCCTGTAGAACCCTATAAAAGGTGTGCTAAAAATAAAAATAAACGGCATTCACAATTACTTCTGTGAAGACTGGTGAACAGCTCGGGGGTCTTTCAACAGTTGTACATACTGATGACTTTATTATCCCCTGTCGTGGTTTAAAACCAATAACAAAGAAAATTACTTATTTCTTGCTGTGAGATATGGATTAGAATAAGGGCAAAACAGAAAACTTAAAAGGAATAAAGAAAGTTTATTGACAAACTACAATAATAAAAACACCAGAATAAACTTCCAGAAAAACCTTTTCATCCCTTATCTATTTACTATTCTCTCGTTCACATGACAACAGAGACAAAAACTTTGCAACTTTGGTGGTTAAAACAGTCCCAATTCTTGCTACAGTCCTTTCACCTGTCTTTGTAGAGAAACAGAAGTTTCTTCCTGTTAATTTATGGAGTTTCTCACACGAAAACTATTTTTGTTATAGTTTTCCATTGCCCTGATATCAGCTGCCCAGAGCTGCTGTTATCAGAGCCCACCCCTCCCATTTTTCACATCACTCTGAGATGTGTATGGGTCATGAGTCTAGGGATAGCATTTTTTAAGGATGAGTATTCAAAGGTAAAAAAGTCTTCTTCATCTGTTTCTGTGAGCTTCACTAGACAACATTTTTCTCATTGCCTCTCAAGGCTTCAAATCTCCCAGCACTTCACTATACCGTAATTACTCAAGTTTACACTTTGAACACTTTATTCCTCCCTACATACTTATCATGAATTAAAGGAGTTCTTTTCAGGACTTCATTGTCCATCTCCATAGTTTTAACAGAAAGATATTTCAGCTAAATTAAAGCATCTTCTTAATTCTCTACCTTTCTTGAAGTTTCTTTTCTTTCTTGTCACTGGTAGTTTATAAAGTCTCTTTTCATGTTGATCATTCTCCTTTTCTCTCTCTGGATAAAAAGATTAATCCGCAAGTCTCATCTGGGTAATGAAAGAGTTAAAATCTTGCCCAGGCTGTTGTAGGTAGTTCTGTGGCTTCGGCCGATGCAGGAGTCTGTGATGGAAAGTTCCTCATGGCTGCTCTGGAGAGTGTGGTCACCGTCTCTGCTTGCTGCAGGCCCAGAGCCCCTCTCCTTCTTCACTCGGCAGTTTCTGGTGAATTCTATCACGGCAAAACCTGCAGCCAAGCCAGGAACTGGCCCGGCCCGGACAGGGCTCGGGGCAAGCCCCCCGCAGGCCCCATCTCCCAGCCGGGAGATGCAGCAGGCCCGGCCCCGCCCGGCCGCATGGCCGGGCAGAGAGCGAGAGGCCGGAGCTCTGCTACCTTTCACCGCCAGGAAACAAAGAGAACTCCGAGAGCTCTGGTTTTACACTTTAAGGTAGGGTTCACAAGTTGATCCCACTTTTCAATGGCCTAAACTCCTGTCAATTCTCAGCAATGACCGATAATTGGTCAGGAGAAAAGACTCTAGGCAGTTCTCAGAAACTTCAACTTTCTTAAAGGTAAAGTAACTCCATGACATCCCCTTAAGATTTTCTGTATAAAAATCTTCTCTACTCGGAGCTCTTCAGTGCTCCTCTACACTGGACTGTGATGACTAAAAGATTTTCCAAAGCAAATTCAGACCTATCAGTGTGTAACAACCATAAGGATTCCTATGGAAAGGGGGATGGAGAGACTCCCCAACATCTCTAGACAATTTGTTCAGTGCCCGGGCACTGCTCAGGGAAGAAGTTCAGCCTCATGTCCAGGTGGAACCTCCTGGGTATCAGTCCCTGCCCGTTCCTCTGGTGCCATTGCTGGGCCCCCCAGACCAGAGCCTGATCCCTGCTCTGAGCCCTCCCTGCTCACAGGGACACCCAGGGCTGAGGGCCCCTCCCAGCTGGGGATCCTCTCGAGGCTGGACAGCCCCAGCTCCCTCAGCCTTTCCTTGTCAGGGAGATGCTCCAGGTCCTTCATCTCTGCAGCCTCTGCTGGCCCCACTCCAGATGTGCCTCATAGGGCTGAGCAGAGGGGCAGCATCACTCCCTGACCTGCTGGCACTGCTCTTCCTGATGCAGCCCAGGGTTCCAGTGGCCCTCTTGTCCCCCAGAGCACTGCTAGCTCAGGGACATCTTGACCCCCAGGTCCTTCCCCACAGAGCTGCTCTCCAGCAGATCAGCCCCCAGCCTGTACAAGTGCTCAGGGTTGCTCCTGCCCAGGTGCACAACCTGCATTTGCTCTTGTTGAATGTCAGATGGTTCCTCTCTGCCCACCTCTCCAAACTGAGTCCCTCTGAAGGGCTGCACAGCCCTTAGGGCTATTGGCTGCTCCTCCTGCATTGTACCATCAGTGAACTGCTGAGGTGGCATCAACCCCTCATACAATCCCTGATGAACAAGTTAAACAACAGTGAGCTCAGAACAGAGCCCTGGCAGACACCACTAGTGATAGGCCTCCAACTAAACCCAAGGCAACTGATCACAACCCTCTGGGATCTGCCATTCAGCCAGTTTTCACCACCTTACTGTCCACTCATCCAGCCCACACTTCTTCAGTTTGAGTGAGGATGTCATGAAAGGCAGTATCAAAAGTCTTGCTGAAATCAAGGCAGACAATATACACTGCTCCACAACTACCATCCAAGTAGTTGTTTAACCATAGAAGGCAATCAGGTTGGTTAAACATTACTTACTTTTAGTGAACCCATGCTGACTGCTCCTGATCACCTTATCTTCCATGTGGACAGAGGTGGTCTCCAGAATGAGGCACTCCATCACCTTTCCAGGGATCGAGGTGAAGCTGACTGGTCTAAAGTTCCTAGGGCCCTTCTTGCCCATTTTGAAGACTGGAATGACATCTGCTTTCTTGCAGTCCTCCAGCACTTCTTCTGATCTCCATAACCTGTCCAAGGCGATCATGAGTGACTTCATGGTGGTGTCCCACCAGCTCTCTCAGCACTCATGGATGCATCCTATCAGGATCCATGGACTTGTACATTCAGGTTTAAGTGTTACCTGACCCAATCCTCCTTAACCAAGGAAGTCTTCCTGACATTCCTTTACCTTGGTCTCCTGGGTCAGGGATCCCAGAGGGCTGGTGAGGACTGATGCAAAGGCAGCATTCAATAAATCTGCCTCTTCTGCATCCTCTGTTACTAGGCCCCCACCTTCACCTATTAATGGGCTCATATTATCCTTAATTTTCCTTTTGTTATTGGTGTATTTGAAAAGGTGCTTCTAGTTATCCTTAACATCCTTGGCCAGATTTAATTCTAGATGGGCCTTAGCCTTTCTAGTCTCATTCCTATTTATCGTCACCACCACTCTATGTTCACTCCAAGTGACCTGGCCTTGCTTCCATCTCCTGTGAACTTTTTGCCTATACATGAGCAATAACAGGAGCTCTTTATTCATCCATAGAGGTTCTTATACCCTCAGACTGACTTCTTTCTTTCTCACTGGGATGCATCATTCTTGAACTTGAAGGAAATGAGCCTTAAACATTGACCAACTCTCTTGGAACCTCTTCACTGCAGGGCCTGCTCCCATGGGATTCTTCCAAGAATATCCTAAAAGAGGCTTAAATTAGGTCACCTCATAATCTTGCTTACCATTCTGCTACCTCTTTATTTAACACTGAACTCTACAATGTCATGGTCACTACAGCCAAGGCTGCCCTCGGCCTTCACATCGCCAGCAAGGCCTTCCATGTTGGTTAGTATGAGGTCAAGGAACACACATTCCTTGTGGGATCGTCTCACTGACAGGAGGCTATCCTCAAGGCTTCCCAAGAGCCTCCTGGACTGTTTGTGCTTTGTTGTGTAGCTTATGCAATAGATGCCAGGGTAGTTAAAAGTACCCAACAAGAACCAGGGACTGTGACTTTCAGACTGCTTCTAGTTGCCTCATCCACTTCCCTCCTCCTGACTGGGCAGCCTGCGGCACACAGTCACAGTGGTGTTACCCTTACTAGTCTGTCCTTTTGTCACAGCCCACAAGCTCTCAACTCATTCATCCTCCTCACCAAGACACAGCTCCACACATTCCAAGTGCTGCCTCACTGCTCCTTCCCAGTCTGTCTCTCCCAAACAGTGTGTAGCCCTTCATGTCAACATTCCAGTCTCAGGAGCTATCCCACATCCCTGTAACTGCAATGAGACCAAAGCCTTGGGGCTGCACATACATCTCCAGTTCCTCCTCTTTGTCTAAGAAGCACCAGTTTCTTGAACAGGAGTAAGAAATCAAGATGACCCTTTTGTTCAGTCTTTTACATCATGTTAAGAAACTGCCTAATAAACTCACATTTATGATGTTTGCTTTATTGTAGGGGCATTTTAGTTTTTCAATTCAATTGTTAAACTATAGCCATTTCTCAAAACAAGAACATACATTTTTTTTATCCATCATTTTTACAGTCCATAGGAGCAACTGCGCTCAGCAAAGTTGGCACTGAAACAAATAGTTATTAATTCTAAATAATCACAGAGTTCTCTGAGGATAAGTGTCATTAATCACAAGGTCCAATTTTAAGACCCAATTTCAAAGGGTGAGCTCACCAGCTAGGCTCCTCAAACAAAAGGTGGAAAGAAATAACCTTTTGCAGAGGTTACAGTACTGCTCTGACTGAACCCAAGGAGAAAGCCACCCTGGCTCCAGTGACTGTTAAGTAAGTTGAGGTGGCCAGCTGACTTCAAGTAGTTGGGTACCTAAGTATGGCAAGAGAGTATCTCCCCTCAAAGACAGCTTTCTGGCTGTCAAACAGAAAGAAATAGGATTTGTGCCTTTCTTGAGGTCCCTGATAACAGTGAAAGAAATAGGGCTTGCTCGGTTTGGCAAGAATTGAACTTTTGTTTCTATCCTAATGAGAGGTTACTATGTGGGGGTTTTTTTGTTCATTTCAAAGGTAAAGAGTCAACACTCCAAACTGATGTCACTGAGGCAGTTATACCTGGACTAAGTAAAGTCACCAGCTTCTGTATTTGATCAGGGCCATCATCTCCTCTGTAGGTAACTCATTCTAAAGAGATATGAAACTTCTGTCAAAACAGAGACTAGGGATTTTTTTTAACACAAAGTCCAAGCAAACTTTTCCTAGATCATTTAAACAAAGTTCACACAAAGAGGCTGTTACAAAACATGGTAACAGAGATCTATGTATTGATTTAGTGCATCTCCTGCAATGAACATGATGTTAACTCATGTTGACTAATGGGAAAAACCTCTGAAAACAAATAGAAAAAGCCCCCTGTTCTCTGTGAACAATGGAATGAAGAAAACTGGATCATCTAGAAAAAGCCACATCAAGCTAGATTCCTTGAAGTTAAAAGAAAACAAAGATACTGAATGAAGCACGTCCAGCAGGTGCAGCACTTGGAGAAGGGTCTGCCCCATGTGGCTGCCCTTTTACAAACATGCAGGATGCCACTGAGCTGGGAGGCCACTGGGAGATGAAGCTGGGGCCCAGCTTGACCAAAATTGAGCAACAAGTTGCAAAGGTCAAATTGGGTGTGACACAGATACCTGCAGTATTCACACATGCATCACATTTTAGCTACTAATGATGCTTTTATCCCTGTTTTTAGGCTACTGTCAGCTCCTGGATCCATCAGGTTTTTGTATGCATATGCTCAGCGTTAGTTTAACATAACCCAATCTCATACACTTAAAAATCTGTGAACACTGCTTTTCTCAGCTACACAAACCTCAGATGCATAAATCTGTAACCTCAGAGGAGCTAATTAAGAGTACCACAAAGTTGTGCAGCAACCCTTTCCTTTGCATTCTTGCATGTGACCCAAGGTCAGGAATGAAAATTGCCATCACTAACAACTTTTGTCTTTTAATAACATTGGCAGAGGTAGCAAGAGGTTCTAGATATCCATGCATGAAATATGTGGAAAGCTAGACAACCAGCAGAGTTCTTGATGAAACTTCTTGGACAGAGCAACATTAGCTCTTGTAGTTGCTCTTATGGGAATGACTTCCTGCTCTTTGGTTCAACCCTCCACAGGCAGCACTAATCTGTGGCCAGACAGTTTTTGAGCTGTGCATATTTAAGACAAAATTATCAGAGAAAACAAGTATTAGTTTGCAGAATAACCTGTCACTAAATATACCACCCTACCACAGTAGTATCCAATCCCCACACCACTAAGCATCTCAAACAATTAGTTAACAGCTGTTCTGACAAGATTGTAGTGATACATGAGGCCCATGAGCTATTTATCTTGGCATTACAGTGATGCTACTTCTTTTCTGTTCTCCCAATCCCACCTGCAGAAGCAAGAATGCATCCTGCGCAAGAAGCTGATGGAGCAAGAACATCTACCAAATGATAAAAAGGGTCTGTTAATAACTGTGTATATTTCCTCTTTTGTATCTGCTCATATATTTAAAGACAATACAACTTTCACAAAGTAAGCTGCTTAGTGCTGAGACAAAAGATGAACAAATCACTGGTGAATTAGAAGGCTGCTTCTAATTTAATGGCATTGCTTTTGACAAGTAATAAAGAAAGATGTTTCTGCATTTCATAGTGTAGACTTTAATAAGTCAGCAAGAAAATCAGACCATTACATAGGGATGCCATATAACTTGAAAAATGTCTTAAAGTCTCTATTAACCTTAGAGAAAAGCCACCAGTGAGCAAAAATTAGAAAACTGATACGACAGCTTAGTATCTATTAAAAATTATTGCCTATGAGAACAGCAAACAGATAAATAGCATTCCTGTATGTCAAACAGATTGTACAATGCAAGTATACAGGTCAATAAGAACACAAAGCTAAAACTTCTCACAAGGGGAGGAGGCTCTGTCTCTCTTCAGCTGGTCATTTTCTGTCTCATGAACAAAAAGATCTCAACCCTCTTGCCTTCTAGGGTGTACAAGACAGGTATTAAAATGGTAAGCCTGACAAGCCTTGATCCCACCTTCCATCTAGGCAATACACAGTGTAGGACAAACCACAGAGCCAGAATGAGGAAGAGCTGACAAAGGAATGAGGACTAGGGATGTGGAAAGGGCAGTATGTTTTTTTTAGAAGTAGGTATTTCACTGTCATATAAGCCTTGCTTAGTTATCACTACAGTGGAACAGCATGTGACAATAACATTTAAAACTGAAAGATCTCTGTGGATAGAAACACCTAAGAACAGCAAGATCACAATGCTGCCACAGCTGAAAATCCTCAGCCACCTTACCAGCTACCTAGCGTGGAATAACTGGAACAGAACAGGAAACTCAAAGCTCCAAACATGTGCCCCAGGATGTCAGCCTTATGGAAAGCTGTCAAAACAAATGTTTCCACCAAAAATGTCAATTTTGATGAAACAGCATTTCAACTAAAATGGTCAGATAATTCTACACCAGCTTCAGCTAACTGAATCCTTTAATGAAAGTGTTAGCTCTTACTTCACCATTTGATGCAGTTTATACGATTTATCTCTTCAAATTAAGAAGACAGGTCAGCATCTCTGTTCCTTTATGTACATTTCAACAGCACATTATCGCCATGTTTTTTACAGTCAGAAGGACTCAGCAATGACAAATAATTCTTTTATCACAAACATTCCTAGATTCCATCTCAGAATCTCCCAAAGTGTTCCCAAAAGTATTTACACTGATTCTAGGTATTGAAACATATTTTTATTTTTGCCTTTCTAATTCATCTAAACTGTTTGACAAGCAGTGCTGTTAGAATGAATATATAACAGCACAGCTGCTGCTCCACACATTTTAAAACAATCACAAAAGGCTGGCATAGCTTTGGCCCAGGCCTAATTCAGGCAGAGAGAATCTCAGTGCCTCTTCCAGCAGGAATCTGCAAGAGTGGGAAACAGGAAAAAGAAAATCACAAACCACCTAAAAAACATCAAATGTCTTGAAAAAGAAAGTTAAGTCAGAAACTGATTTGCTCAGGATTTGTCATTTAAAAAAACAACAAAACCACAATACACCACACAAAGAAGAAGCAGAAATAAAATCCTCAGTTCTCCACCTCTTGAAAAATGTTGTAGTTCAGAGTACTGGCTCAGTGATACACAAATCACTCACTCTGCTCAGCTATAGTGATACGGCAGACTGTGCCACTGCTAAAACCATTGTCTTTCCAGACATGTTACACCACTAAATAAATAATGCTTTTGTAAAGTTACATGCTTGTAACTATTGCCATTTCATGGCGTATAGTCTTCAACTTAATCTGTACCTAAACATTCCTTATCTAAAAATTAAATTCTTAAGTTCAAATGATGTAATGCTACCAAATACAGTTATTATTTTCTACACACTGACTTACTTGTGTAAATCAGCTGGTAGAATTTTCAGAATGATTATGCTGTCTGGATGCCTGATACTTTATATCATGGCCCACTCTGCTGCTAATCACAAGAGCTGAGCATTCATTATACCAAGAGTTACTTACAGAAACCTTCCTTTGAGACATTATCTATTTATCTATGCAAGTGATTTGAGAGCTTTTAACTTTAAATTAACTAGCATCTCACACTCAACTAAAATATTCAGTTGCTAGGTTTCCTGACTTCATTTGCCAGGTTATATCTAGACTTCTGCAACACAGAAATCTCACAGCCCATGCCCTTTTGGGTGACAAACCATCAGTTAAATGCTTGCTTAAGCAATTGTCTATTTAAGGCTTTGTGCTGTGCTGTGATTTTTAAGCTATCATTGATACAAAATCACTACCCACCAACTCAGAACCAAGTGCATGTGGCAACAGATGTCTTCAAATGGACCCTGTTTCCAGCCCTGCAACCATTTTCATGTGTTGGTGTACACATTACTCACACAAACATTCAACAAATCACACAGTTAAGTATTTCTATGCAAAAAAATAACCTACACATAAAAACAAAAGCGCTCACCTAAGTCTCTGTTAACAGCACTCCCAGTACAGTACGTTTACCCCACTCACAACCACCTTGGCAATGGTCATGGATTTTATTACTGAAAATACACAGTGTTAACATCAAAATACTGATTCAATTTAATGGTACTTTTCTTCTGTGAGCAACAAAAGTTTGTTTGTTGGATCATTTAGCTTACTTTTGTTCACACATTTTGCACATTCTTGTGCTTCTAAAGAGATAAATAAAAGAACTGCTTCTCTAAACAAATTCATCCAATGCACTCTGGAACATGTCAAGAGTAACACAGACAAAACACTACAATGCAGAGTAAAGGCTGAAAGAGCAGAGGAAACTCTTAAAAAGTGACTGGCAGAAAAAAAAAAAAAGGCTTGCTTCCTCTAATGATATATGAAAGCAACCCTACTTCTCACAAGAGGAATATTAGTAAAACACTTTAGGGTTGCAAAGAAGTGGTAAAAAGGAGAAAAAACAGAGCTTGGTGTTCATGTATATTTGTGAAAAATACTTTATCAGGTCACTTTGTTTTCACTACTAGTTACTTCTATTTAAGGCAAAACCTATCTTCCCACTCCATTTTCATACCTTCCCACTTGTTAACATGGTGATAGACACAAATTCAGCAAAACTTGTGAAAAGAGACCGGGACTAAAATAAAACACTGGAAGAACCAATTGAACTCCTCCACTACTAAACTGCACTCATACCCTCACTGAAGGGTAACTCTGTCCCAAACCAGAATGCTGTCCGTGCCCACTACTGTTTCCAAAACCACCAGCTGACTACAGAGAATTTCAGTTTTTGAAAACAACTTAAAGCACCTTGAATCACAAAGAAGGTAACAAATCTATCCACAAAAAATCTCAAGGGAAAATAAGACACTCTGAAATAAAACTGGGCATGGCCATTCTTGTCAACAGTTCCTATTGCTGAAACATTGAATATGGTGTTGTAATCAAATTAACTATACAACAGGGCATGTGAATTGCATAACTCAGTCTACAAGTGTCTAGGTGGAGACTGCACCAGGCTCTAAATTACCACTTTCTTAAGTTACATGATTTCTCATCAGGCATGGAAACGCAATTACATTAAAATGGTGTTGTCTTCAGTTATGCAACACAGGGTAATTCTAGGTGAAATAAAACTATTTAAGGTCAAAAGGTTTATGTATATGGTTTGCCCAGGAATTTTTGTTGACTCTCTGGATATATCAATCAATAAATCAGTATCAATCACATCCCATCATGATTTTGGAGCATTAAGCTCTATTTTTTTTACATCCTTAAAACTTCAGTTAGTGACACAAAGAAAACTCCCAACTATCTCTGTGAAGATTAGTACACAGCTCTCAAAAGTTTTGAGAAAACAGATGCCAGTGACTTTGTAATTCCAGAGGGGCAGACTGAAATGAAGAAACAAGTCATGTAATATCTTCAAAGTCAGACATAAAAAGGCTAATTGTTCCCATAGACTTTTCTTATTGTTTCTAAAAAAAGGATCCAGAACTTTTCCATCATAAAAACATTCGTCAAGCATTCACTCAACATACGTTTGATAAGCTTTCTCTTACATTCATGTGAACTTCTTGACCATGCTCACACCAAAGGAAACCTACCTAGAAGCAGCAGAACGTCATGAAAATGGCAAGTTTCATGGTTCACAAGAACCAAATATTTGCCAGGAAGATACATGTGCAAAAGAAAAAGGTAGCCTTTTGCTATAACAAATTTTAAAAAATTTCAAGCATAAAATTAACCACATACTTGTTTCTCACTACATAGTGTGGACATTTTTCAAATTGTCAGCTGAACTCTACTTCATTAACCAATTTTGGCACCCACAAGGGGAGAACTGTCATCACTTACACCGTTTTAAATGGGATTTTGGTCTGTCTTTATTCAACAGAAAAAATTCATAGATTAAGCTTAATTATATCCTTTATCATCTCAAGGGGAAAACTCTTGAAGTTCATATTCAGCAGTTCCTGAAAATAAGTTTTATATGGTATCTAGGGTCCTGCACTAAGAAAACAATCATTTAAGTCTGGACACTGGAATCCCACAAACTTTTTGCACAAAACCAGAGTTCTCTACCTAAACACATGGTCAACAATGCAATGGCAAACTAATGATTAATACTGCGATTTTATCTGTCCAAGCTGCATGGTCTACCAGAACAAGCCAACCTGAAAAACCAGATAGCTGACAGGACAGATTCTAAGGAGCATCTTAACTATACTTTGGAAAGCAGAACTTGAGAAAGAAAAGCACTTAAAAGCCACAACCACAAACGATATACCCAATGCTTACATTACACAAATTCCCTCCCAAAGCTGACAGTAAAGCACACTTTGAAAGTCGGAAAAGTGGATGGTGTATATGGTGGGGGCAAATCGAGAAGAGAGAAGGAAACAAGGATGGCACAATTAGATGATCATGATAAATGTTTTCGAAAAAAAGTCCCATCTTCCTCCACCTCAAAACCCATATATTTGCTTCTAATTAGGTTGTTTAAATGCAGAAATTTCACTGAGTAACCCTATTTTCAAAATACTACTGACTTTTCCATTAGCACAATTTCATTTTTTTTAAGTATATTTACTTAATAAATTTAGTTTATAGATAACTGGCTCTGTAGATTCTTTCACTGGTACAAAACTTCTTTTTCCTAGTTAAGCAGGTAGTTGTATATTTAGGAATGACAATCCCCAATTAAATTTAGTCCTGGAAATCAGCAATTGAAGTATCATGTCAAGACACTCATGAGTTTAAGATTAGACATGCAATACTAAAGGCAAGGTTTAAGCATCAAGTAACTCCTATACAGGACTTTCCACTTGATTTCAGAAGTGTTCTCATCAAGCCTATTTAATTGTTCAGGGTCACTGTCTTTTATTTTGTCTTTGTTACCTTAAATACAGGACTTCTGCTAGTCTATAAAGAGCTGCCAGGCAGCATTTTACAATATGACAAATTTTACTTCTGATCTTCATAAACTTAGTTTTAGAGTATCTTAAGGAGTTTCAGTCTCCTCCATCATCTAAAGATCCTGATAGCTGCTCCAAACCCTTAGCTCTAGGACCACGGAGTGTGAGGTAAAACAAGCAGCAAGAAGCATGCCTGCAAAGGCCTCGAGATAAAAGTCCAAAGGCTTTGTAGACTCAAATACCTACACCCAAACCAAGCTGTTCTACAGCTACATTCCATTTTTAATGGGTTGGCTTCTGTAACACATTTCAGGCACTTCTTATTCATAGATCATTTGGTGTATGTACTGCTAAAATTATACTGGTGAACTCTACAGATAAAATATTCAGCAGTTGTTTGCAGAGGGCCAGGCTTTGCAAGCAGGAGAATGACAAAAAAATTTTAACAGAAGCTAGAGCTCAAAAATCTAAAACCTCCCACCGTGTTGTGTAATGTGCCGGTTGTAGGTGGGGAGATGAAAACTCCACAACTTGTGCTCCAGGTGCTCATGAGACAGACAGCCTCATTTATTATTCAGAACTCCTGGGCTAGACAGCCATTGGATGAGATCTCTCTCCCTGCCCAGCTTCCTGGCCAGTGCTATGCTTACTTCTCAGCTTGGATGGGGCTGGCCAAATTTGATTTGTGTTATGGTCAGATTTACTTTGTCTAGTCTAGGCCAGCTGTACTGTGACAATGCTGTGACACTGTTGCACAGATGGCCCTTTGACATCTGGAATCCTATTAATACTGGAGAAAAGAGGAAGACTATCTCTTAATGGATGACCATAAAGCCTACCAAAATACAAAAATTACCGAGCCTTTCTTCCAGCCACTGCTTGACTCTATTTCAGGTATGTCCTGAGGGACATTTGAAACTGCTGACACATTGAAGTCCTCCATATTCTGAATTTTCCTTTTTTAACTTTCATCAGCTAATTATCTGTGTGTGACCAGTTGATAGCAGCCATTTTATTCTGAAGGGGGATACAGAGAAGACAGGACTTGCAACAATAGGGCCACAGTTTTAAGAGAATCTGCCCCAGATAGGGAAACTTGTGACTGGAAGTAAGGAGAACCTGCTTATATTTCATGGCTATCAGCAAGGTTGCCCTTTGTCTACTTAAATAGTGGGTAAAATGTTCTGGTTATAAAAGCTGATGAAAGATCACCATTTTTAATTACATTAAAACAAATACATTTATATTAAGGACTCAGTTTTCCAAGTCTCATTTATTTAAATAGAAGAATAATTTTATGCAAAGAGATAATTCTTCTCAAGTTAAGTAACAAATTTCTGTCAAACCTCAAGAACACATTGTCCTTTCATGCTTTCATAGTATCCATCATTTAAATCCAAATTTGGTTTTGTAGTTATAAAATGTTGATTAGGACTATATAATTTATTTAATGCTAAATCTTTCAGTGGTTATGAGCAGCAATCAGACCTTTACTAAAACAAAACTCTGGTTACAGTATTGACTAGTTGGCCAAGCCATCCTATGCCTGCCAGCTCAGCACTGAAGGCTGGCTTGGACACTACATTCAGCGATCCTTCTGCTCAGTCAAGAGACTGTCTTTACACACATGTAGAGAGAGGGCAACAGAAATGCTCAGTCAGAACTTCCAGCTACCACTGCTGGCCACAATAAAGCACATTATAAAATACTGATTAAAACAGCATGTCACCCTATTGCAATAAAACAACAAATTGTTTAATCAGGAAGGCACGGTAAAATTACAGCACAACCTGTACTTTTTATACAGCTAACAGAGCATTTGTGTAACAGCTCATGATCAGGTGAAGCACCATTTTAGTAACATAAGCAGGGACAATAAAACCAGACAGCTCTGCACTGTTAACAACTGCTCAAGCTCCATCACATTTCAAGTGTTTACAGTAAGAAATAGGCAGGTTTTGTTTTACACATCTGAAAGTTCTTCCAGGATGTTCTTACAATTCCTCTACTTTATAAATCGTATAATCCTCTTGAGTAATTTCCCTCTCTCACTTAATTTTTATGCCAGGCTAACCAGGGTTATAACCAGATCTAAACATGTCCTTCACAGAAACAAATTTTTTAGCATATACAAGAAAAATGCATGCTGAAAAATCATAGAAATATCTAAATAGTATCTTTTAGTACAAGAGTGAGTTTGCCAGAACTTAACCTGAAGTTTAGACCACGATATAAGGCACGGTTTTATTCTATGACAAACATCTTGTTTATAATAAGAATCTGTTTCTACTTGAGAATTAAAGACATTTATATGCTTCACTACAATACACAGCAAAAGAATCACACAAGCTTAATTTGTAAGACATTTTTCTTGAATTTTAAGGGAATTTTTAAACAATGGGCTAGAGCAGAGATCTTACTTATCCTTTGAATAAGAAAAATAGGTTTCATACTTAACTCAGATTTATTTAGGAAAAAGCTCTTTGCTTTAATAGTGCTCTTAGCTGCATAATTTCCTATCTTTAGTACTTCTTGCTTGAAGTGACAGAGAAAACTTAATACAACTAATACTTTATGCTGAAACATGAAATTAAGATGTAAAAGTGAGAAATGACCCGGTTCCCATGAGAAATGAAAATGAGAAATGAAAATGTAAAGTATGTGTTAAACAACCCTGGGGAAAGAAAGGAGGCTGCGGAGGAGGGTGGAAGAGAGAGGCCCAGAGTGCTGACTTTTTTTTTGGAGAGTGGTATTAGAAGGATTCTAATTAAACCATTAAGGTCCAGAAAATGTATTACTATTCTTTATATTTCTACTCATCAGTTCAAGGGGGAAAGAAGGGTTCCATATTTATGGGCACTTGAGGTTTGCTGTTTGTGTTTGGTTTTTTGGTTGGGGTTTTTTGGGGGGTGGGATGGAGATGTTTTGTCAGTTTCTTTGGATTTTAGGTTTTAAGGTACAACACAATTAGACTGTTTCACTGTTTCAAGTATGAGATACAATTAACTGGACACAGACACCACAAACACATATTACATATACAGTCTCACCCACACATATGCATTTAAAGCACATGGTTTAAAATCTAGAGCAATACCATGGAACATCATCACTGTCCCATCTGAAATGACTCTGCTCCCACTGACAAGGCTCAGGTTTTTCCTATTACTTTCCTTTATTATAGAACACCCACAACTGGGCCAGATGTTTTGAAAGCAACCTGGAAGGGGGAATCCACTATGAAAGAAGCAGACTAACTAGAAACTCACAACTTAGGCTACAGTTATACAACAAAGAGTAATTTCTTTCTCCAAGTGTCAAGCAGTAATCCAAAGTACTAACTTTTGCTTTGCTCAGCTCATTTTCAGGACATATATACACAGATTCTAAAATCATAAAATAGTACTGGTTCAGATATAGGCTCAAATAACAACCCTGACACTGTGATGTGAGCCAAGTCTAATTTGCTCCTGTGTCCCAGGGTCACTGAACAAGTTCTCAAAATGCTTATTTAGGTATTTTATTAGGCCACCTTAACATTTGTCCCTGGTATGTCCTCCTTTCTCACTGGCTGCACTGTAAAAGCCGCATCTGCTAAATGTCCTCCATACAATGTATTATCCTGTGACATTTTATCTGACCATTCTACAAAGATGTCGGAACTGAAACACATTCATTCTCCACAGGGACAGACTTATTTTTTTCCAGGAATGCAGCCAAAGATGGTTTTCCTATAGACTTTTTTCTTATTAATCATGCCAAAATTTCATACAGCTGAGTCCTGTGATTTTCATTTTTTAAACAAACTTAATCCATAGTTTAGTTAAAGAATATTATCAGTCTGTTTCAAATCATGCTAGCAAAGGAATTTATCAGCTTTCTTCAAGAAATAAGGCATAAATTAATCTCTCTTTTTGTCAAAAACATAAATCCTATTATTATTGTCCTTCAGAGGAACAAAGGAAACTTTCTGCTCCACTTTCTACAGCACAGACCAAAACCTTTGTTCTAAAGTTTGGACCAAACTTTACACTCTAAAATGAACACATTTTAGTAACTCCCCAAAACACAGATGGAGGACACACCCAATCCACAACCAACCAGCCCCACTTTGATTTTAAATGAAGGAAATGTAAGATTTCTTCCATCTGTGCACCCTGTGAAAAGGCCAGACACCACCACACTCCTCTGACCCAACCATGACTCAGGCTGGGTCTACACAGCTACTATTGCCTGTCAGTTGTACAGGTGTGTTGGCTGATACATCACAGCAAGACCTGTGAGCGCAATTTCATCTTGGGGCAGAAAGTGTGTTTGTGGCACTGAAGCTCATCAAGAGAGGCAAGAAGATGGTTGCAGGATTCTGAAAGAAAGTTTAAACCACACTGCAATGAGCTGTAATCACTAAAGGCTAATTTTGTCTTCTGGTGCAGATCAGCCTTAACAACCACAGTCTGCAAGGCTCATCATAATTTCTGAAAAAATCTCCTCTATAATGTCTTGCCTTGAGATAGCAAAGAGATTACAAACAAAACCTTTCTCCAAGATGAATTATTAAAGTAACTCCTTGTCATTATTAAGCTAAGTCAGCTGCAATGGTTTTAGTAAGCAATCACCCGCTCCCTGCTACAAGTCTTAATAGCTGTCATGAATTCTGAAGTTATGATTTCCTGATAAACACTGCCAAATTATCTAAGTTACATTTGGGGGAGAGAAGGATTATTTGTACAGTGGCGTTTTTGTTGTTTGTTTTTTTTACTTTGGCCCCTTCCCCAGAAACTGCATGGATTTTCCTTTAAAGCCTCTCTGCTTCCTTAACAAGCAATGCTACTTTGGACTTCTCAAGCAAGAACATAGAATGAACAATTAATCATATGATAACTCTCTGCTGCAAATTAATATGGTCCCTTTGAGTTTCTGATAAATTATTAAAAGTTATCTTAGGACTATTTTTGTTTTTTAAGTGTATGAAGAAAAATTAATTAACATAATGCCTAACAAACTTCAAATCATGATTTTTCTTTTTTTAAATACAACAGATCTTCATAGTCTAGACTTGGATGCTAAATTATATTACAGGGACTGAAAATGCAGATACAGAAGCCTGCCCAAAGACTCATCACCAGTTATTAATGCAAAGCAGAAATTACTACCTCACTTTAAATTCTTAGTTCTAACTAATTAAATAAACACTGCATACAAATCTGAAGTATACTTTGATACATGGAAACTTTACAGCAAGTTGCATGAAATTAACTAATTCCTGTCACCTTTATCACTGCAGCACTGACCTGTTAAAGGACAGGACAAATGATACTCTTGAAAGTTACCTTAAATTGTCAATAGACTATCATTTTGCATATCATATTTACATGTCTCACCCAAAGAAGTCTGAAACTGAAGATAAATTAAAAAAAAAAAGCCAAAGAACTGAAATGTTCTGACAAACTTTACAGTGCTGCAAGACACTACTGACATTCACAGGAAGATTTGCAGGGAGGGAAAGTGCAGCCCTCAAATGATCTTCTCTACAGTCTTGTTTTCTAGCCCAAGAACTGAATGAAGGAGATGGGGATGTCAGACTATTTTCAAAGTTGCCTACAGCTAAAAGCATCTATAAGTTTGTTATAAGAGTCTGGAAGAACAATATTTCTCCTGCACTAATCAATTCTGTGCACTCTAGATTGATTTCTAGCAAGCCAAATCTCTCCCTTCTCCTCCCACAAGGAAAAAACTAGGTAAAACAACTGCAAAATGAAGAAAATATAATAGCAAGCATGTTCCTCTGAGCTCCTGGCAACCTCTAGCAGTAGGGTGAGGACAGGCAGACAGTGGCAGTAACATCTAAAACCAGCATAGCAAGATTTACAAGAGAGGTCACCTCTCCAAGTCCTCACTGTTTTAAATATGTGGGTTTCTGGTTACCTTCCTTCACCACCTCCTTCACATGAGGCAAAAAGAGATGATGAGGAAGAAATTAACATTTTGAGCTGTGCAATAAAATGACTCCTTTACAATTTCTGCATCTATCCAACATGAAAAAATTCTAGCCTAGGACTAGAAACTAGCATCATATAAACCATATACGACCAATCTCAAACAATCTTTGCAAAGTTTTGCCTGTCAATGAGATTCAAACTAAGCAAAAAAGCCCTGAAGAAAAACAAGCAACCCCATAGAGTTAAAATTCAAGGCTATTACAGTAAATGAATAGTGTCTGATCTTGTTCCCACAAAGACCTTCATAGGACCAAGAGCCAAACTCCAAAATAATTGCTTATACTCGAGAAGCAAAGGGAGCTGTAGTAGTTCTGGGACAGGAGTTAGCAAGGACATTCCAGATGCTCTGCCAGGCTCTTGCAGGATGAAGCATTGCACCCTGCTGGGTTTTGAATCACGCAGTATAATCCTGGCCTAGGCAACCTTTTCTGCTTTGAAAGGCCATGCCTGGAGATTCAGGTCAACCAGCAGTGCCTGTGCAAGCATCACCCAGCTACCAGTGACAGCAGAGATTCATTTTAGATCTTCCCAGAGTCACATGCAGCCCCAGGAGACAAGGTAGGCCACTCCTGGTGCAGTTTCATCAGGACAACCTCTGCAATACTGTTGCAATCTTTATGCAATGAACCTTGCGGTTTGTTTAATATCCTAGTTATTACCCGAATTTAGTGATGTATTTGCAAGCAACATCATCTGATCAACAGAGTCTCCTTAGGTGAAGAAAGATGAAATACACCTTATAAATCTCTGTGCCATAATCTGCACAGACAGGAGTCTGCAGATTTCATATCACTTGTCCACATGTCACCTATAAAACCTCAAAACTACCTCCTTAGTACACAGGCCAGGCTATAGAACAAATGATCAGCTGAGTGCACTGTTCTGTCATCTGTGTAACATTACTGTCAGCAGAGGTGCAGCAGAAAGATTTCCAATCGGAAATTATCTGCTCATAGGAGAGGTAGCATCAAACAGGAGAAGGTATAAAGCAAAGCCTTCACTTACTTGCATTATTTTGGGAATTTACACCCAAAGTGCTATTTTATGTAATGTTAACTTGCCTGAAAACAAAAATATACTGTACAAGTGAATTTACTGGGAAATTCTGATTTTTTTTCATTTTTAAAATGTTTTTTTCCCAAAATCAAAGGTACTGTAACTGTTATTAGAGCTATCCATTTCCCTTTTCTTATTCTGTTGTACAACATCTACCGTTCAGCAAAAGTACTACCACTTTCCACAATTTTGTTGCAATGTGCAGATATAAGGCCTGTACTACAGTTGCTTTTGTGCTTGACATAGTCAGACACCAGTTTTCAACTTTCAAAAGACCAAAAGTAGGTCCATAAAGAAAGTATGTGTTCCCTGCAAAATTTTGCATGAAAAAAAATGCAAGTCTGCTGAGGGAGGGGTACCCATTAAACCTGAAGATCTTCCCCAACATTCAAAGTACTTCGGCCAGAAATCAACTTCAGCTGCCATAAAAAACGTTGCAGCTCTTTGTACTCTAATTCCATTCATTAACCAAAACCCTTTACAACCCTAAAGTTTTACAAGACCTTAACAATTAAGGTAACTCTATATAGTCACTTGATTTAAAACATGTCCTGAAAAGCAAGCAATTAGTCACCACTTCTAGGAGGCACTTAAAATTCCCTTTGTGGTAAACAATACACATAGAAGAGAGTTCTGATAGAACTGGCCAGTTCAGAAAACTGAGCCAGTTCATTCTGATAGTGCTCCTTATGAAGAAATCTGATCCAGTTGTCTATAGGGTAATTTTTGGGGAATTGAAACTATGATAATGAAGTCTTTACCATAAGGACAAAAAGTCTGTACAAATTAAAAACCAAAAATAAATAAACATACCAACCCCTCAACAACAAAAAAAGCCAAAACACAACAAGAAAACAGCAGTACAAATATACATTACTGCGCTTTAAAGCTGTACTTGCTCAGGAATCTGGATATGCCTTTTTTTTTTTTCCATCTTGAGTGCTGAAGCAGAAAAATCTCTTTTCCACTTTCTCAAATTTCATGTGAGCTGTTCTTAAATATAGTGCTCTTCTGCACTTGGTGATCTAGCACCTGGTCTTCTCCTAGCAAAAAGTCACCATTTAACTGTCAGTGTTATCCCCAGCTGCAGATCTTATTAAAAAGGGTCTCACGTTTAACACCAGTCAGGAATAAACAGTTCTAGAAAGGATGGATAGGACAAAGGAGCCTTCCTGGAACCTGCCAGTTCACTTCAAAAGCAGACTGAACAAACACCCCATTCCCCTCACCTTCATCTCAGGGCCCTTCTCTCTCCTGATACATACAAAATACTTTATTAATTATCAAGACGAGTGAAACAAGTAAAGTAGTAGTGTGTCGTGGTTTAAAACCAATAACTAAGAAAATTACTTATTTCTTGCTGTGAGATATGGATTAGAACAAGAGCAAAACAGGCAAAAAACTTAGAAGGAATAAACAAAGTTTATTGACAAACTACAATAATAAAAACACCAGAATAAACTTCCAGAAAAACCTTTTCATCCCCTATCTACCCACTATTCCTTTG